>NC_089738.1:16108920-16262358 GCF_035083965.1 Branchiostoma lanceolatum | reverse complement strand
TAATAGAGCCGGGGGACGCTATACACTTTTTCGCCACAGCGTCTGATCCGCTGCCACCGAGTCACGTGTTCTGTTGTCAGTGTCGTCACCAAGGACAAAGTGTCCTTGACCCCGTTTTACAGGTTACCAACGCGCATGCGCTCTGTAGCATAGCCATAATCACCATCATCAACAATCTCGACTATTACTGAATACGCGGGAATTTAGCAAGAATAATTTTTGGACAGAACTACAACTACACGAGCACAAATGAAAACAAATCGAGGGACGGATCAATTTTGAAAGGCGATGACTTTTAGGTGAGAAGTGCCTCGACCCCCAAATCATCTAAACTGCACACATCAAAAGTACAGGAAAGGATGTTCCAGCAACATCTTCAGTTGTTACTCTGTTACTTCTAGCACACGCTCTCTACAACTGACTGTCAGAAAAAATCTTACCTCCATCGTTGTTCATAAGACACCGAATAACCATAAAACGACATTTGTCCAAAACAATGCGAACAGAAGATAGATACAACCTACCAATCGGCAATGTAGGACTAGGACGACGGACTACGGCCCCTTGGGTTTGTGGCCGTCCTCTCCTCTCGTGACCGCTGTACCGCCAAACCTCTCACACGCGCTGCTGTCGTGTGAAGCAGACAGGACTGAGTGATACAGGAAAATCTGTGTCCACTGTCTGTGGATAACGGGTTAGATCTATCCGGACAGAGACAGCGGGACCCGAGGCGTGAGGACATGTCGCCGCAAAGATGCCTATCCGCAGCCGACAGCGGCGCCGGCTCTGCGCGCAACTAGAGAAAAGGACCGTGCGGCGCACAAAGCAACTTCTGAGAGCATCGCCTCCTCGCAGTCTGTACTAGCCGAGCGCGGCGAAATGAAATTACCTTCCGAATAAAAACGTATTCATGGCGGAAGAAAAGGATCGCTCCCTGCCCTGCAAGCATCGGCACAACAATGGCGGGAAATTCGCCTTTAATATCACCTTAATGAACGAATAAGTTCAGTCACAATCGTATCCCTCAAGCGCGCGCGCCTCTGAAAGGAGCCCGGGTTCTATCTCCTTATGGGGCAGGTTTATTCTAATCAGCACAGCTCCAGATACGAGGCAAACAAATTATTAACTTATAAATTCAAAGGAACGCTGCTGAATGAACATGAGTGGAAACCATTCATCGAATGACCGAGAACAATTGGGGAGGGGGGTGACGGGGGCCTCGTTATGGCGGGCATTGTGCGCCTACAAAGCGACTCTTCTTTCCAAAAGCGGCCGGTGAGATGGGGATGAAATTACATTAGGCAATTCGGACGAAACATGTATGGCGGTCAAACAAAAACGTCGCGGAAATCTTTCAGCAGAGCGTGCGAGAAGAGTCTTTCTTTCTCTGATATTCAGCGCTGAGAATGTAGGATAGAACAAGCGCAAGAGAGAAGATGGGAGGGTCGCGGAGTGTTCGAGAATAGACATAGTCTTTTTTCTCTGCTATTTAGCGCTGAGAAAGTACGTAGGATAGAACAAGCGGAGGAGAGAGGGAGGGGTAGCGGGGAAAATATGCGTTGTAACCGGCATAGTCATGCCCACAGGTGCAGCCACACTGATAACGCGCACTACGATTACCCAAATCATCGCTTGGCAATAAACCCTTTCAAAAATCTGCCATACTCCATTGGTAATGCAGATAACGGCCGCGCGCATTCTGCCCAAATAAAGGACGACCTTGTTCAAATGCGCGGGACAACCGCGCCAAGCCACGCAAAATGCAAACAAAATGAAAGGAGAGAAAATCGGGAAGCCGACAGAAAAAATGAGTTTGGCACAGTACGGGGGACCTATGCAAATGATTTGGGGGTACAAAATAACGTTTTTTTAATTCACACATACAATATGTTCTACCTGCCATAGCATTCAGCTGAACTGTAGTATTCTTTGCAGGAAATGCGCTATTTTCACAAAGGATCCGATACATTTCCTATTCTACGTGTATGTGCATCACATTTCAAAGAACTCACGAGAAATTCGAGGCGGTTTTGTCGCCGTTTGAATGATGCACACAACATAGCGCGATACCGTTATAACAGGAAATAACCAGTTTGGTAAGACAAGCGCTAAAATGTCGCTCTTTCCTTCGCACAGCCCAAAGCGGCTTGCCTGTGGTAATCCCCGCTCTGTGATTCGATATCCGTGCCGACAGAAATACGCGTCATACATCTCGCTAACAAAGTGCGACACTGACAGCCTGCAGTAATCTTTAAACAGATGCTGGAATCCAAAGTCGTAACGTAAATTGTAGAGCCCATCTTTTTGTTACAAACGATCTTCCGATAGGAAAACGGTACAACTTTTTCTCTCGATATCTGCTTGAAAATTAAGCTTACAGTAAATTCAACCAGAAAGTGTTTTCCCCTTTTTTTTTTTGCCCCAGAGATGTGAAATAATTTCTTCTTTAGCTCTTAAGTTTTTCTGTCTTCACAATAAACCTTGCATACTTGATATATGTAAAAAAAAAAAACAAAGCGTTTCTGCTCATATCACTGTTTTAATGTAGTGGCCACACAATCACAATGAACTCTTTTCAAATGGTACGTTCCTGATCCTTCGCGCTCATTCGCCGACAGAATGTTAGATCGGCGTAGTGAATGGCGTCATATTTGACAACTGAGAAAGAACGCAAGGAGCAGATTTCAATGTCATTATGCTGAAATTTTGCGTCTCAAATGATCTACACTGTCGTTCAATGTAAGGTAATTGGAAAGGTAAAAAACAGTACTAGGTGTTTTAAGTGGTATTCGTGGAAAAAAAAGTTGCAATAGCATGAACAAATCTATATCAAAGACCTGATATAGAGTTTCAAATCCTTCAAACTTGATTCCGTTATCACTGCGTTCTCATTTATCAAAGTTTTTCACCATGTGAGTTCAGGAAAGAAAACAACCCCCAAAAGACAAGGAAAAACAAATGTAACTACGATAGTAAAAGCGATGGTGAATTCTATTAATGACAATGACAATGAAGTATATTGCATATTCATGCCCAACAAAGGGCTAAATGCATCAGAATATCAAGGAAATGCTAAGAAAACTACGCCATGCGCTATGATTTACACGCTTCTTCTCTCATCTTAAAACATGTGTAGACAAATAGTAACGAGCGCATTGTCAGGAAATGAACTCACGTGGAGCGACCTGCTATTAAAAGCTGGCTTCCTTTCATGTCAGATTCAAGATCACGTTGCGAACCTGAAGAGTTTTGTTTACAAAAAAACGAAGGTGCAACGCTTTCTAGATATCAATTAGTGCAATGTGGCTTCGGTATGGCTCGCGTTTGCAACCAAGCACAGCGGGTCACCCTTATTATTCTCAATAAGTGCAGAGGTTTGACAACTGAGGCCTACGTCTGAAGCTCTCCGGATCTCCCTGTAGCGCTCAACTGGTAGCAGCATCACATTTGAGCTCATGGTTCCGATTAGAACTCTCCTTGGTACTGAAAAGCTTTCACTTTGATAGCGGGTTTCGATACACCTTTAAACGGTCAACAGAGGGATATCTTATCGAGCTAGACACCAGTTCGAATCCGGGGAAGGGCATCCTGGTTGGAGCTGCATTTGTCTTTCGGAAGGGACATAAACTGAGGGTCCGGTGATACCTCGAGCACGTTAAATTTAAAGGCACTACAACAGCCTCATTACTCAGATGGGTGCCTACTGGCTGTACTTCAGATGAATATACATGGGCTGCTAGCTTTACGCCCCCAACCGAAAGGACGAGTCCTTTACTATCGTTTCATGTCCGAGCAGCTAGGTCACGAACCTTCGATCCTTACCCCTTGGTTTACGGTCTCGAAGGAATTTCACCATTTATGCTATGGGGAAAGCACAGCAGACAACACCTCGACAGGCGTCATTTTGATTAGATTACAATCTTTGTCGAAGACAAAATGTGCACAAAGAAACTGCGTCATTCTGACGACACCCGCATTCATTCCCTCAGTAATAAAGTGTCAGGAATTAAATACGCTCACACTCCAGCAGCGGAGTGGGAAACAATGCAGACAAAACACTGTGACGCACACGGCGCAGACACCTCTGGATCTTTCGACCTTACCCCAAGGTTGTTTTGTTCTCGACAACATTTCACATGAATCAGTAGGATTATGATTGAGGGGAAAGCGCCGCGACGATTCTACGTCTTCAAATAAGCTTAACGTTAACATTGTGTGTGTGTGTGTGTGTGTGTGTGTGTCTGTGTGTGTGTGTGCATGTGTGCGTGTACATGTGTGTGTGTGTTTGTGTACGTGTGTGTGGAGGGGGGTGTATGTACTTGTGCGTGTGGGGGTACGGGTGTGCGTGCTTCTTTTTGTGTGTGAGAAATAAATATACTAGTTGTGCGTGTATATGTAAGGGCATAGATTTCGATCTGACAGAATCGCCGATTCTACCGGTAGATACTTCGATCGGAGTCTCTGTCGACAGATGCAATGTACTCCGCTCATGATGCTAGGAATGTGTTCGGGTGGTCCCCAGTGTAAAAACTTAGAATTCAAGTAAAGCTATTCATATTACCTGGCATGAATCGAAGTCGAAAAGTTCTGACTGTCTATTCAGGGAATATCTTTAAGATATACAAACTCCGATCAGGACCTGTATCGGCGATTCTGCCAGATTGCAATTTCGACCCTGACATATGCAAGCATGGTAATCGTTATAAAACCTTATCATAGCACATAATCTACAAACAGTAACAGCACAAGCACAAGGTCGTATAGAAATACATACGTTTACCTTGATAGAATAAATGTCTCCGTTAAATGGCAGTTAAAAGGTGTATTGGAACCCGCAATCCAACTGAATGCTTTTCAGTACCAAGGAGAGTTCTTAGCCCGCTCGGCCCTTACCGGATGCTTACCCACAGTCCCCATGGCCGTAAATAGGCTACATACTCCTACCTTTTTTCTTTTACAATCTTTCCAATCCTGGTCAGTGATAGTCGCACTCAATCCGTAGGACCCACTACATTGTGGTGCTTTTCACTGAGTGTGTTTCACAACCTGGACCCCCTTCAATCCAAATGAAAGCTTTTCATTACCAAGGAGAGTTCTTGGATCGCTCAATCCTTACAGGGTGCTTACCCACAGTCCACATGGCCTTAAAAGGCCACATACATACATACACCTACCTTTTGTATTTTACGATCTTTTCAATCCTGGTCATTAGAGGCAGCCGATCCGTAGGACCCACTACATTTTGGTGCTTTTCACTGTGTATGTTTCACAACCTGGACCCCGTGTTGCTTTCCAGAATCATTATAATAACAACGTCTTGGCAAAGAGAGCGTTAGGAAACACATAAGTGACGTAAGTGTCGACAGAAAACAAACCTCTCCAGTGAAAACCGATTTGTTTCCCATCTCCGTGTACGTGTGAAGCACGGGAGATGACGTCAATAACAACCGGCAGCCTGCGATCAAGGACTTTACTAGTACGGAACCAACCCGAAGGAAAAAAAAACTGATTAAGGCGGTAAACGAAGCCGCCGCGCGTCACTGAGATCGTACAATTTGGATGATGTAAACTTATCTATGCAATTGCACACCGGTGAACTCTACAGCCTAGTGGGTAGAGTGTTCACCTTGCACACGGTAGGTCGTGAGTTCTATCCCCGGCCGGGTCATACCAAAGACTCTAAACATGGTACATACTGCTTTCTCTGCGTAGCACTCAGCGTTTGGGAAAGAGTATGGTATTTAAACACATAACACTACCAGCAGACCAGTGACTTGCACACATGTGTGGCCCAAGGACTTCAGAGATGAAGATGGGCGCCACCCCTATGTGTCTTATCAATACGTCTAGGATACTCTATAACTTTAACTTTAAACTTGTCTATGTAGAGTTAGCCTCCACCAGGCCTTCCTGCGGGGGTACGGATCGTAGAACTCGACCAAAAAGGGAATGATAGACCAGGAGAGTCAGTCCGCGGGAGGGTTAACATTTCCACCATACAAGAATAGCTGTGCGGCCGAAACTCCCCGGTATATCATCCTCCCTAGTAACCAGCGTGGTGAGTCTTGTAGAGACTTTGAAATCTTTGCAATCTTTCTTGAGTATACCACTTGGCAGACTTGTTAAGTCTGAATCATGATGGTATTTACATTCTTATGCTCACACATTACACAAGAACTGAGACAGCTGACATGTGAGAATATATGGTACACATGATAACCCTGCACTATCAGATAAAATATGTGAACACTTTTGAAATTGGGACATTACGATTGGGTGTCGCTCACAAAATTACAATAGTATCAGGACAGTTGTCTTATTCAAAACATATAGTAGAGACTAAGACTAGCTGCCACTGGATTAAAAGTCAATGTACAATGGTTAAAAATGTACCAAAAAGAAATTGACAGGGATAAAAGGATGTTCACCGTTTTATGCCAATTTGCGTGGCTTTGCTTCATTTTTTGTTGAAATTTTACAAACTCGCAATTTCAGGCGACAGATGGCGGCGATTCGGCGCCACATTGCGAATTTTGCACAACTGTGACATATTCGTTTCAAGCATAACTAGCACTGTATCCGTTTTGCCAGTTCATTTTAGTGACGCTGAAGAAGAGTGATGGATGTCACTCGAAAAACGTCCGGAATTAATCAAAAATTAAGTCTTCAAATTTTATCCAATTGTAGAGTTTGAATTGTGTTTACATATTGTTTACCTGGATGTTTAACCTTCATAACCATGCTCGTTTTAAGCATGCTTTTTTACCATGCCTTAAGACTTATATTGTTTTCCACACTGTTGAGTTGCAAGTGCGCTTAAGCATGGAATTTGCTCTGTCATGTGAAAGGCATGCGCAGTCAATAGACAGATGTACATGTAGATGTCATGCTATTCATTTTCAGCGTCAGATAAAATCAGCACCATATTTGTGGTACAAGATTCGAAATATACCCCCACCTTAAAAGAATTTGAAGAAAACTCATACCTTAGCAATTTTCATATTGGGGCGTAAATTGTGGCAGGGACAATAAACGGCTATAAAAACGAATCAATCTGAACCCATAACAAAATGCGTAGCTTCTGTCCGTTAAACATTCCTAATCCTCTTTTCCTGCAATGCCTCATCATGCGATCAGCACGTGAATTGATTGGTACAGTCGTTAAACTCATCTCGCCTTTTCCTAAATAGATTAGCACCCATGGGCGATTATCAAACGTGACGGGCGTAGTTAAAGTCATATTAGACTGAAGATTATTTTCTGTAATCCCCTGTATGGCTTTGCTATGAATATTACCCCACGGGTTGCAAAACGGTTCTAGATTATAAGATCGGATTGTAAGTCCTTTAGAAACATTAGGAGTTCTCAGAAATCGATGTGTAAACACTCTTGAATCAACTTATCTCACAAGAAACGTTTTCTGATGAGCTAACACGGTTGTTCTAGCACCCGAAGGGCAACAAAACGATCACAAGGGTACATTTAAAGTTATAAATAGCGCTGATGTGATTGCAGCAAATTGTCGCACACAGTAATTATGTTGATTGAACGAGTTTTGCGCTATTTTGTAATATTTGCACGCTTTTGACAGTGCACAGATTTGAATTTGAAAAGTGGCTTGTGGTTTTCAGAACAATGGGTAACAATTTGTGGTGTACTCAAAAGCAAATATGTTTTTCTGATATTATAGGAGCAAAGAAAATCAAAGACCTGAAAGTATAAAGGGATCTAGCCTCCGTTGCAGACTCCCATCGGCTGCTTTCTTTTAAGTTACCGCTTTCTTGTTACAATTCATTATCATTATGGACGCGGTAAGAAAAAAGGTGCATTTTCTAATAAGAAGACGGTAGCCTAAAAGAAAAAAAAAGTCAGAGATAGTTTGCAACGGAGACTAAAAGGGATGAATCAAGTAGTGCCGTTGTAAGATTTGTGAAAATCATTAATGTGGTATAAGATACACCAAAGATAATCAAACTCGATAACTGTAAAACCCATGGGTAAAGATATAAGGGCATCTAATTGAGTGTCGACCCAAAGTTGGCGACAATAGGTATACCATACGATAATAGGTACCTCTACGTTACATGTACTTTCTCAGAGCGCATATTGTTGACAAGATACAGAGGGACGATACCATTTCTCACGTTCAAAGGCAAAGTCAACGTGAAACGAAGATGGACGATTCACAAATTTTGCAGCAGCTACAAAACCTGGCGCACATAGACAGATAAATAGCGTTATAACCAAAGTACTGACTGTGGGCTGAAGATAGGATCGTTCGCTACTCGTAAATTTGGGGACGTCTGGGGAAAGTTGTGGTTTGATCTGCCACATCCTGACGTGGGAAAATAACGCAAGGAAGAAGAAGACAAAGTACGACTTATCTGTGAGAACAAACGTTCCCGCCAGAACTGGCCATTTCCTGTCAGAGGAAATTGGACGACAGTGGTGGAAATTGGCTTCGTTTCGGTGTCGTCTGCGGCGGTCCTGTTATCGTGACGGCGGAGGCGTCTGGGTGACGGGATTTGGGTATTTTATAGCCGAAAAGTAGTAGTCTCTACCATGCAGGCCTTTCTACGGGGGTATGGATCGTAGAATTCGGCAAAATTAGTATCCCGACTGCCAGTGTAGAGAGAACTGTCCTGTTATCGTGACGGCGGAGGCGTCTGGGTGACGGGATGCTGGCATTTTATAGCTGCTGAAAGCTAGTAGCTTCTACCATGCAGGCCTTACTACGGGGGTATGGATCGTCGAAGTCGGCAAAATTATTAGTATCCCGACTGCCAGTGTAGAGAGAGAACTGTCCTGTTATCGTGACGGCGGAGGCGTCTGGGTGACGGGATGTTGGCATTTTATAGCTGCTGAAAGCTAGTAGCTTCTACCATGCAGGCCTTTCTACGGGGGTATGGATCGTAGAATTCGGCAAAATTAGTATCCCGACTGCCAGTGTAGAGAGAACTGTCCTGTTATCGTGACGGCGGAGGCGTCTGGGTGACGGGATGTTGGTATTTTATAGCCACCTGCCGTCGGCTGCTGACGAAAAGTAGCAGCCTCCACCAGGCCTTCCTGTGGGGGTGTGGATCGTAGGATTCGGCAAAAAGGGGAGTGCTTGCCCAGGAGAGTCAGTCCACGGGAAGGTTAACATTTCCACCTGCGCCTCGTCAATGAGACACTCTGGTGGCCAAACTCTCCTGGCTAATACTGTCTGTACAGCCAGTGTGGTTAGTGTGGTAGAGACTATGACAACTTGCCTAGCGAAGAAGACTGGAAACTAGGCTAGATGAAAACAGGTGCCCGTTTCAAAGTTCATCTGTGCTTGTAGTATTCTTTCTGAAGCAAGATTGAAGGGTGGATTCCAGCAAAATGGGAAAATGTAGTTGGGGAGTGAGTCCGTGTTAATAATACTCCTCAAAGTTTGAAGACGTATTACTGAAAAAAAAAGATTCTTTGAGAAGAAAAATGGTCCACGATGGAATATGTTTGTCTTTTCAGCACTTTCAATTTCCTTTTTTGGTCCTAGATATAAAAGTATCTGTAAGCTTTTCCTGTACATTACGATTATCACGTCATCTATTCCACTATCATTTGTTGATTTGTTGATTCAACTCATTGGGCAATATTTTGCCATTTTACCCTTTACATTTCCACATTTTTCATTATCCCAGATATTAACAAATCATAAGCTTCCCCGTCACCATTCGATAATCACGTGATAGTTACATGATAGCCAAGTGAACAATTTCACTGTCAGTTCCTTGGGAGGGGGGATTCACTTGTTGTTCAAAGTTCAACCCACTGGCCCAAACCGGTAAACCAAACAAACACCTGCCTCACCTTTTAGCGACAGTTTCTCGGGTTACACCCGACTTGAACCTGTCTGGAGGTGTTTGTGGTACATTTCCTCCTGTCAGTCAACGCGGGGGAAGGAGGGGAGTCATAACAACAACAACATCGGCGCCCTCCGTTACTCTCCAAAGCAGAGGAATTCTGTTCGGATGGTTTTTGACGTGTTCTTAGGCGTTTTTGTCGAGCCACAAGCTTTGTCCCATTTTCTTTATGTCGCCAAGCCAAAACAAAACGGGACAAAATAGAAAGCCCGACAAAAACGCCCAAAAACACGCCAAAAACCAGCCATACCCACTCCTCTGCTTGGAAAGTAGCCTTTCGTAGAACAACTCAGAATTGCAACTCAGACTATACCATCCGGGGAAGTGTATAGGGAGGGACAGGTATCTATATTATAATGATGAAAATGTAAGGCGCGAATGGCAGCGATTTAGATTCAAATGTAAGGAAATAATGATGTTAGATTTACAGAATACTGAATGATATGTTTCTTGTTAGACCTTTTAGCGATCGTCCTGCCTCCTCCTCAAGCAGAGTGGACGATTCCCGAAGCTTCTTTCGCGCCATTTCTTTCTGCTGTTTCTGACATGAGCAATTGTTTATCTCACTTTACCTGTGGTTTCTAACAGGAGATGAGCTATGACAACACAGGTTTAAGCTCTCTGCATAATTTTGTTCCCTTTACATAAACCTCTTTGTCAGTTTGCTTATGTTACGTACTTGTAAATGTACGCAAAGCTCTGGTGCACTGTTGACTCTTTTCACGAAGAAGATGACAAGTAGTTGTTTTTGCTGGTTTACTAGCATCCCTTTTTGGATATACTTTTAACAGTTCCTTACCGCACACTCTTTGTGTTCTGAAAGACCTTAAAACTCTGGGATGCGAGGCGGCCGGGGGTTTGCAAGGGGATGTGGCTTCTCTAGAATGAAAAGTGTGACACTACATGTATCATGAACATGAGCCGTGGGCGTCTGACAGTCGATATTTCATGGCTTTGAGCCTCCCTCAACACCTAAACCATGAAGACAATAATTGACGGTAAATTCAGGAAGGCCGGTAACGCTTAATGCTAAATCAACTTGTTCTTGCAAAAAGTTTCGGGTAACGCTTAACGTTGAACGAGCGCAAGAGCGGTCCGGCTACAATCAACAGTGAATCAAAATATGTAGCTTGCTACGCCTCACAGAAAAAGGCATGCAGTCCGTCAACTATGTTGCGTATGACTACGAAACATGTAGAAAATGATGAACACGAAAAATATTTGGTGTCATCATGGCGCATTATGACGTCAGGCTAAATCGTACAGAAAAAAATTGCTTTTAATCTTACAATTTAATTCACATTGAAAACATAGGTATTGTTGACACAGAGCTATGAGAAAGCGAAAGTATAAGTAGTATAGTTACGCGTATACGTAACCTCCAATCAGATGTATACGAACTCCATATTTGTTTGGAGATATTATCTGACAAGCGCGGCTAGTTATGTAGCTCAGAACAGTTCTGTATCTGCTTGGAGCTGGTGCTGGTAGTTCAGAACGGTTCTGTATCTGCTTGGAGCGTTCGTGACGCCCCCGACAAGCCCCGTTAGTTATGTAGTTCAGCACGGTTCTGTATCTGTTTGGAGCTGGTTCTGGTAGTTCAGAACGGTTCTGTATCTGCTTGGAGCTGGTGCTGCTAGTTCAGAACAGTTCTGTATCTGCTTGGAGCTTTCGTGACGCCCCCGACAAGCCCCGTTAGTTATGTAGTTCAGAACGGTTCTGTATCTGCTTGGAGCGTTCGTGACGCCCCCGACAAGCCCCGTTAGTTATGTATTTCAGCACGGTTCTGTATCTGTTTGGAGCTGGTTCTGGTAGTTCAGAACAGTTCTGTATCTGCTTGGAGCTGGTGCTGCTAGTTCAGAACAGTTCTGTATCTGCTTGGAGCTTTCGTGACGCCCCCGACAGGCCCCGTTAGCTATGTAGCTCAGAACGGTTCTGAATCTGCTTGGAGCTGGTTCTGGTAGTTCAGAACGGTTCTGTATCTACTTGGAGCCTTCATGACGCCCCCGACAAGCCCCGTTGTAGTTCAGAACGGTTCCACATCTGCTTGGAGCTTTCATGACGCCCCCGACAAGCCCCGCTAGCTATGTAGTTCAGAACGGTTCTGTATCTGCTTGGAGTTTTCATGCCGCCCCCGACAAGCTCCGTTAGCTATGTAGTTCAGACCGGTTCTGCGCCAGAGACAGACCTAACCCCTCAGTCTGACTGAATCAGACCCACTTGAGAGCTAGCGTACCGGCAAGCCGAACATACCCTGCTGTCATCGGCCCGTGCCGCATATCACACCAGACCTTCCCCGGGGAAAACAACCCCACAGACCCGCTACAAACCTACCGTAGTCTTAACCTCAACGCCAAGTCCATTTCTACAGGTATTTCCCACCTTGTGTTATGCCTGAATGAGTCGTGAGTGACAACTCGCCCACATACAAATCTGGCCTCTGCCGTCTTAGGCCCAAACATGTAAACAATACATGACATAAACCTTAAGAAGCTATACATTGCATATCACCTAGATAAATCTTCCGTAGTCTAAGCCTCATCGCTAAGACCATTGCTACAGGTATTCCTCACCTTGTGTTATGCTTGAACTAGTGAGTCCTGAGTAACAACTCGCCTACATACAATTCTCTAACGTCTCAGGCCCCGAACAGGTAAACAGTACATGAATAAACATTAAGAAGTCATACACTGCGCTAGATAACCCTGCCGTAGTCTTTACATCAACGCCAAGACCATTACTACAGGGATTTCCAACCTTGTGTTATGCTAAGTGAGGCTCAAGTAACAATTCACCCACACTGAGTACAAATTGGTCTCTACCGGCTCATGCCCCAAACAGGTAAACAGTACAAGACATTGTATAAACCTTAAGAAGCTATACACCTAGCTAAACCTTCCATAGTCTTAACCTCAACGCCAAGACCATTACTACTACAGGTATTTCCCACCTTGTGTTAGGATTGAAGTCTTGAGTCTTGTGTAACAAGCAACTCGCCCACATACAAATCTGGTCTCTAACGTCTCACGCCCCGAACAGGTAAACAACATAAAGCTTAAGACGCTATACACTGCATATTACGAAGGAGGGTTAAACCTCCTTGATATCACCTAGAGTTGACGTAAGACAGAACCAACTTCACACTTCCTACTGCAAGCCTGAGGTTTATATCAAGATAAAATTCAGAAAGAAAATTGTCTTGCCTTCATACGTACGTGACTTTACAAGCGTACGGTGTGATATAAGGTCTTGATATCCATATCTAATGTTCCTACTGTATACGCAGACACTTGAGTGTTATGTTGTACGTTAATAGAATGAGAGAACGACAGAAAAACACGGCTTTACCTGTTTTCGCAGCGGTGTCTTCGCCCTCGGCTCTTGCCTCTGTGTGTTGTCTAGAAGACGAGCAGTGGTACTAATAACGTTGTGTCTGATGGTCACACACGCCACAAAAGGACATCAAAGCACATCCAGGTATACATAGAAAAGGTGCATACCGGTAAAGATTAAACAGCAGTCGGGACAATACGGAGTGTAGCTGCTAGTGTAGGTTTTCATCGTGCAAGAGTTCTGTCTTTGTCCCGCCGTCTTTCATCCGTTCAATCTCGGACCCTTTTCTCTTCACGTTCATTTGCATCAAGAACATTAGTGGCTAGGGGAGAGAGAATGAGAAAACGAGAGGCACTTTTCTGTCGCCCTGTCTATGGTTTCAGCCGGGGAAACAGCATGCCTCACCGGGTGTATTCTCCAAGAGCGGGCCGGACAAAGGAGGGAGCAATTAATGGGAACAATCGCAGCGATTGCCTTACACGTTATTGTGTGGGGGAACACCTGTGGAATTGGTGCTCATTCACCTGTGACATGTTAGGTGATAATGATTTTTACCGCCACACCTGAGATCTTCAGCGTCGGATGTCTTGCGGAGGTGTAGACGCTGTCATTTGTCACGATTTGAGGGAAAACTTGAAATTCATAGACGCGAACGTCGAGCGGAAATGGAAGCTGGAGTGCCCGTCCGTGTGTGTACACTTCACCCCCTACATGGCGAGATCTTTGCAAAACAAAACCTCCTGTTTAAAAGCATTGGCGCGTCTTTCCTTTCAAATGCAAAGAACTAAGCTCTTTTGAAAGGAAGGCTCCCCCATTGAAATAAATCAGCGGCGGACGAAAGACTCAAGAACTCTTATTCAATTTGTAAACTACCGCCGTTCCTGGTCGGTGGGCGCAGGTCGGGTTACCTGTGCGGTAACGGCGCGGTGACTAACACATTCCGCTGGGCAGGTACGGCCACTCAGAAACACGGCTGGGGCAGGTGACGCGGGCCTCAGGTGCGTACAGGTGTGCGGAATTCACCCGGTTAGGCAGGTGCGCACAACAGGAAAGTCATTACGCTTCATTCTTTTTATAACTTAAATTCACTTTGAGAGCGTCTAGCTCTGATTGACCGATGCAGAGCCGTCAAGACATTGAATTAGAGTTATCCCAATCCACGATTCATGTTACGGTCCCATTTCTAATCAGGGGCCCGGTCGGGCAGCTTGTGGGAACGATAAGCATGATTTGAAAAAAAAAAAAAAAACACGAAATGTTAAGAAAATTACTCCTAACCATGTATTGCGTATTTTTTTATACACAATTTTTTATTTATTTTTCGTTTTCGCAAATAGCCCGGCCGGGCCCCGGATTGCAATGGGACCGAAGCATTAAGGGGATAGGATGCTGGCGCACTATGTTATATTTTATTGTTCCATATCATCATTGTGTATCGTCATTGAAAAGTTTATTTTACATATGGCACTGTTAAGATAAGGTACTAACTTCAGTGAAGTGCCAAATTATCTTAAAGCAAATAATAAACAGGAATGTCGTGTCTTAAGGTGAAAAGACTAAGTGAAAACTAGAGTATTTATTTTACATGTATCTAACTTGGCACTTTATTTTAGTTTCCGAACTCGTTCTAATGTTCATCATATTTTGTACAATGTGTGGTGCATAGAGGAGAGGGTGGGCACATGGTGTTATTTTCTACATCCTCAATACATACATCTGCAAAGAAATAGATTGAAGAATGATAATATAACATTGTATTGTTTGTTTGTTCTCTTCTTCTCTAATCTCTTCTGGCTATTCAAAAGAAAGTAGATAGCAAAAGAAGAAAAATGATAGACAAGGGGAAAGAAAAAAATGTCGTGAAGAGCAGTAAATAGCCAATAGCCTGTTTGAAATTGTAAAACATTATGCCTCTATCTTATATGGCATGGCTCAATCTCAGCCATTATTTCGTTCATTCTGTTGTCTTCGTACCTCAATGGGTCATGGTGCGCTTTCGTTGTGATGGGCCAGGGGGCGTGGTTGTAAATTTCGAATGGAAAGATATCTGTTGTAAGGAATGCCGTCACCAGCAAATAAATAAACTAGATATTCTAAAGGCTTCACTGCCGCTGCTTGATGAACACAGTCTCTTGAAACGACTGAAAACTTTCAACGAACGATGCCGAATTAGACCTAATACTTAGTAGTGCCGAACTCCGTCGAGGGTCAATGAACTCTAAAGAAGGGCACCGAACTCGACAGCCGAAGGTGACCGAACTCTACCGACGGGTAGTGAATTCAACCGAAGGGTACCGAGCTCTACCGAATTGTGCCGAACTCAAGTAAGGGTAAGAAGATTTCAGCAAAGGTCGTTGACCTCCAAAAAGTCCAACTTTAATGAAGATGTTTATTTCTACTTAGCATTTACAGTAATGACAGCACATAGAGAACGTTACCGTTTAAGGTAGTAAGTAGGTTCATATAGATATAGACGACCGCTACTCTGATGCAACGATGCAAATATAATAGGTTTGAATAGAAGGCTAATTACCGTATGTGCATTACGTTCTGAATACGTGCTCCTTATACAGTGTAATTGAGCAATTAAGGAAAGTGCATGTTTTGTTTGTTTTCAATCCTGACCATTTGAACCGCCTCAGAATCGTACATGGCATCTATATCAAACCGACTTTCATTCATTGTAGGCACGGACTTTCAAACATCCAATTTAGCCGATAGAGGTTACCGTCAAGCCAACGTTGCCATGACTACTCATCCGGGGTCTAAGAGACTTCCGTGTTTGTGTAGGATTTCGTGGTAGCTGTATGCACATAGCCACTCTAATATCGCGCCCAATGTTTGTCTCTTTCAAGCCCAAAGGCAGCTGCAACTACTCACAGTTAAGCCGGGGGCTCATTCTTCGGGATTTTACGGGTCTAGTCCTATTTAATAGCGTCTGCGGAGAAAGACGATGCCCTTGCGGATTACATTGGTACTACAAGATAAAGTTTCTCGCTCGTACTAGTCAAGTACATGTATATAAAACCTCCTTGCTCGTATGAAAAAAAAAACGTTGATGATGGTTTTTTTGGTATTATAAAGCAAAACGAGGAATTTTTGGGTAAGACTGTATTAAGAGAAAGGATTGTATTCTTTTTTTTTTTTCCAGACAGGTTTGGATAAGTTAATTTAGATGCCTAGATGGGGAATCAAGAGGAAACGTTGAAATCTGCAGTGTTCAAATTCATCGTTAGGGGACGTATTGGCACCAGTACTATGGGGGTTCTTGCTGGAGCACTGAAATTTGCAATGACGAAAAAAAGATTAACCATATTTCATTGATATATGTTGGTATCATCATCGAGTCCTTTCAAATCAATACCATTGTTGTACCTCTTCTGTTGTCATATATAGCGTTGCATTGCCGTTGTTTTATACGAACAATTAAGATTGATAAGACTATATATACTCTGTGTTCAAATTTTCTGACATTTCTAAAGATAATTGTTAAAACGGAAAAGGAAGTTGTATGAGCTAAAAGAAGCTAGACGAGAAAATATAACGAAGACAAAATGCAGTAAGCTGTGATTTGTTTTATTAGTTCGACAAGGGCACACGAAACAAATGGGAAAAGCTGCAATATCATTTGTTGCCGCATGATGTCTCTCGTGCCATTTGGGTTGATGCCTCTTGAAGTATGTCCTTGTTACAAAGCAGATCACGAGACTTTTTTCAGATCGACAGTTGACTTCTCCAGCAACTGATATCTTTGATATTATACGTGTCATATTTGTGAGACATCCCAATACTAGTAACCCCCATTAACCTTGATCCGCCAGGTTACATAAATCCACTACTTTCAAATTGAAAAACAGTGGGTTTGAGAGATCTCTAGTGCAGCACCCCTAGGCCTCGGGTATGCAGAGTTAAGATATACAGGAGTGCATTATACTGAAGACGTTGGGTTGGAGATCTGTTTGGACGTATCTTTTCAGGGTGGCGGGATTATGCACCCTGGTGGAATTATGTAAGTAGATGTTATAATATCATTTCGTTGAAACCCGTGGTAGCAATAATTTACGAGTCAAAACAGACGATATCACAGTGTGCATTTTCTCACAGACCTTTTTTTTTATTTTCCAGCCACCTAGACTAATTCTGTGATATTCTTATAGCGTATGCATATCTTTACAAGCAACTACTCTTAATAACGTCCATGAGTTAAATTTGCATTAATAGTCACAAGATAATGATAGTAACTTTATTGCTCAAATAATTGTCCGTGATACAACGTATGGCGACTCTTATAACAATTCCATTAACTGATCTACTCTACAAAAGGCTATGAACCCTAGGCGTTGGTGCAATAATACACTTGGTTGTGTACAAAGAGTCTTCTTAATCAAAAGAATATGTAGTACAGGGTGAGACAGTAGTATACTGTCCTTGGTGACATTTCTGATGTCTATGGACTTTCTATTCACTTCCCTATATGCATATATAAAGTACAGCGTCTTTCGTAAGGTCTACTACATCTATACATACATACATACATACAAACAAATACAATTGTAGGTGCATACACATGAGTTTATAAAGGAATGTCCGCGGGGTACAATGGCATAACACTTTTAAGTATATTAAGAGTCATTTTATGCTTTGATCTAAACCATCTCTTTTGTCAACTGTAAAAGCTTGTCCCGCCCCCGGTTTTAACACACTATAGTGACAACACTTTCAGACAGGTAGCGTTCTTTGTGCAGATGAGAATGTAGAAAGGTCATAGTGGGGAATTGTGGCAGTGTTTGTTGTGTCGACACTGAAAGCGTGTTACCAGCCATGTCCGGAGGAAAATGCGAACAATGGGGCATTTCCGTGTCCAAAATAGCAGTCTTAGTCACGGAGACATAGGTCAGGTAAAAGAAAAATACACATTTTCCTCCGTTGTACCGTCGTATATTTTCTTCTCCTGGTATTTAAACTGACGGCGCATACGTGCCTGTATGCTCATGCCTCCGCCACCAAAACAAAGCCGTACTCAGTAATTAACCTGGCCTGAGGGCACAGTCTGAGAGACAGACATTACAAAGGGCAACTCGCCCATGTCTAATGATCGTCTTTTGTGGTTCATCACGCAATTGTTCACTCTAACAAAAGAGCTTTATGCAGAACCTATTGTTCGCGACGACCCGAGCACAATCGTCCCTTTTGATCGGGCATAAAAAGGTCTCCACATACGTGAATACAAAGGTCGGAGCCAGAAGACATTAGGTTGTCCGCAAGTTTGGTGATGTGACGCTGACGTCACTAATTCGTGTGCAATTGGGCGTGCTGTGGAGGAATGTTCGGTATGTGTCACCGGCGATGGGCAACAAAACAATGAGAATTTACAGACGCAAAATGTCATGGCCTTAAGTGCCCTTTGTTTCACTTGTTTGTCAATTCTGTTCGCTAAAAAGGCGCGGCTTTGTATTCGGTCAATCATATGTCATGAGTTTGACTTATGTGTGTGTTTGTCCGCCAGAGTTGACACGTAGTCAGTTCTATATTTGGAATACCTGGAGGGAGAACTATATATCTATAGTCCTTCTATGTTTTGCCCATTTAAACAGACCCCTCTTATAGAAGGTCTGATCAAGGATGTTAATTTGATAGAACCTCCCTGGCATTCCCTAAGTGTTAGACCACTAACAGTATACCAGTAATCCGTAAGGGCAATGTAGCTAGAATAAAGATGGAATTTTATTAAGGCCAATTAAAAAGGGGAAAAAACGTACACTCTGTACTTGTTTCCTAAAACCCCGTAGTGTATATATTTATATATGTGTGTGTGTGTATGTATGTGTTTTTGTGTTGTTTTGTGTGTGTGTGTGTGTGTGTGTGTGTGTGTGTGTGTGTGTGTGTGTGTGTGTGTGTGTGTGTGTGTGTGTGTGTGTGCGTGTGTGTGTGTGTGTGTGTATGTCATAGCGTGTTCTTTTTTCTCCTGGAATACCTGCCATAACCAAAATTATGTAATACGAATAAGCTCTTGCTCAACGATGGCATATGGTAAATGTATGGCAAGATTTACAATCATTTTAGGAAACTAATTTACTAAAAAACGTATTGCAAGATGAAGATGAAACTATAGACCTGCAGTCTTTGCTTGGACGGTATGGTAGGAGATTCTATCACGTTTTATCAATACACCCGATACATAGAGCTTGAAATGCTTTTGCAATATCCTAAGAATTCTGCGTACAGCTAAGTACGTCATATCTCCTCATTTAGACAGTACGTCAGATCCGCAGACGACACATCTGACGCACTTCACCGTCAGTACGCCACGTGTTCGACAGTGGAAATCTTTTCAATTTCTTTGCCAATTTGAAAACTGTGATCATTGTGCGTAACGTTATGTGCGACGTCTGGTATTCATAATGCAATATCACCAGGTAGGGATGTTCCCATTGTCATGCCTGCATCTTTCAAGCGACTGTTTTGCTACTAGTCTCACTCAAGCTCATCTTGGGGCAAAAAGTAGCAGAGAACGAATATTTGGCCAGTTTGTGAATCTCAGGTTTAGTCTCACAGCCTGCTAACTTGCCTGGCTAATTTTTCACTTTATTCTTTGTGTTATTTCCGATTATTTTAGCCATGTATTCCATCTAAAAAACCTCACTAGGTCAAAATGAACCCTTGATGTGAATGTTCACTGAGTTTATGTTACATGTCAATGTCTGCTATCTTGATATTCACCATTTCACCCTACTCTCTCATCCATCTCCAAAGTTTTCATGCAAGTTTAAGTAATCATTGACGAGTGTTTTTTTTTAAATAAAAGACTCTTGTTCTGAACTGAACTTTGGCTATCTACCGTTGTAGACCCTTGAGTCTATTTCCTCATCTGGTGACGTCATGTACCACACCTAAAATCAGAATCATGTGTACATTTAAAAAAAACAAGAAGTTCAGTCGGGTCTACAGGAGTCTAGTTGACGCCATGCACCGCACCATGGCTAGGCATAGTAACAAAATCAGAATCCTGTGTACATCTAAAGAAAACAAAAAAGTTCAGTGTCATCGACAACTACCTGAGACTAACCTTTCGTAAATAGAATTGCTCTAACAGGAGTCTAGTTCCCCACCCGGGCCCGGTTACGTCATACACCACACTTAGGCTGGACACAGTAACAAAATCAGAACCCTGTGTACATCTAAAGAAAACAACAAAAGTTCAGTGTCGTCTACAACTGAGACTAACCGTTCGTAAATAAAATTGCTCTAACAGGAGTCTAGTTCCTCATACAGTGACGTCATACACAACACCTAGGCTAGACACAGTTACAAAATCGGAATCCTATATATATATTCTAAGAAAATAAAAGTTCGGTTGGGTCTGCAACAAAATAACAAGTTCAATGTGGTCTGTAACTAAGGCTAACCTTCAGTAAATAAAATTGCTCTAACAGGAGTCTAGTTCCCCGGCCGGTGACGTCATACGCCACACCTTGGCTAGACAGACGGACAAGTGTGCGTTCCCGCCCGCAGGTGGGGCAACAATGGGCTCCTCTGTCGTAAAACGTGATGTCAACCCGCACCACCTGTGCAAAAATCATTAAGGTGAGTGTCATGTACAAACAGAACGGCCAGGTACACGGGTCCCGTGGGCGACTCGACCCGTCCGATAGAGTACACTTACACAAATGTTTGCCACACAGCAGTAAAGGGAACTACAGCAAGGGAAAGAAACCTGAAGTGGTACGGCCACGTGTCACTGTTATCGTGACTAGCCAGAACTGTCATATAATGAAACGTTCAGGGAGGATGAAAGAGGGACAGGCAACGGAAAGGATGAGAGGATAATATCAAAGAAAGGACAGGCATGACACGAAATATCAAGAACAATAGGATGAAACCGACAGGGGTTGAGACATTTTAAGTGTATTTCCTTGTTTTGGTAACTGGCTGCTAGTCTCTACCAGACTAACTACGCCAGGCTCCTAAACGGGCGAAATGGGATCTTCACTGTGGACTGACTCTACTGGCTAATTATTCCTTTTTCTGCCGAATTCTACGATTCATACGCCCGCAAGAAGGCCTGGTGGAGGCTAGCTGGCTGCCAATTTTGGACATTCACGCACTTTTGCCCAATAAACCATTGATATAAAACTGGTTGTCAGATCGTCTGCGGTGCCCCAGCAGTCAATTAGTAAGACGAGGGATAGATGAGAGGAGAGATGAGGCGAGATAAGAGAGAATGCGGTTATTTCTAACCTTCTCACCACTTGTTGCATGATGTGACGTCACACGAGCACAAAAGCTTTCAGATAATTCAGTACTCCGACGCCGGCTACACGTATTGTTTCACCAGGCTTCTCTGTGGACTGGGAAAATAGAGTAGAAACTGGCCAAGATATTTTGCCGCAGTTAGTCGCAATTTTTCACAAGTTCCTCTTTTTGAAGTAAGTCCAACAGAATCATAATCATAATCTGGCCAATAAGGTATGGTAAAGTCTACGTTTCCTGAAACTGCAAAACTTAGTAACACAAATATTTGCATGAAAACTAAGAATCAATGCTCATTTTTGACAGAAATGCAAGCAAAGCAACCGTTAGTGTTGTCGTTATTCCTGCGAGCATAAATGACAGGAATGTCGATGGAAACAGACGGCCGTGTCAAGGGATCTCGCACCCTGGACCCTGGGACCGAGAACCCTATAATCATCGTCCCCAGGGCGCGAAACCGCCTTCTGCCGGCCCAGCAGGCGCGCACAGCACGGCGCTATTGTGTGAGACAGACCACTGCTCGACTCAACCGTCCGGCTAGCGGGTCTCAGGACCACCATGCAGGTTTGAGGAGATCCACACTTCGAGTAGCCTCCTTATGCTAGGGTCACATTTCCAATCTGGGGCCCGGCCGGGCAGTCTTTGGGAAAGAAAAGTATTACCTAAAGGACTACAAAAAACACAAAATGTACCAGAAAATATCTAAGAGCATAGCTTGTGCTAATTTATTGATATACACTTTAATTTTCCGTTTCCGCAAACAGCCCGGCCGGGCCCCGGTTTGGAAATGTGACTCCAGCAATAGCAGGCTCTGAGGGCCTTTTTTTTTAAAGCTTAGAATACACTTTTTGCTGATGACTTCTTTTTGCACTGGGTCGTTTGTGCAGCCGGTCCGTAGTATTACAATAGGCCTATCAAAAGTATATCATAAGTTTTTAAAAAGCACAGAGAGCCTGCTATGGAGGCTAACCTCGAGCACGTTTAGAAAGCACCACACTTATAGAATAGAGCAGGGGTCCCTCCAGTGTTAGAGTGAATCACTCTTACTCTCCAAGCAGAGGTTGGTGGAGAAGATTGTGACCTTTTTACCATATGGCACGTTTTCTGTGAGCACTCTTGGTAACTTGGTTGAGAGTGCCGACAGAAAACGGGACATATGATGATAAAAAGGTCACAATCTTCTCCACCAACCTCTGCTTGGAGAGTATCAAATCTTACAGTCCGCCTCCTGGATGACATCTTGAAAAGGTGATGGTCACCTTTATTTTATATCAATTCCTTCCACAAATGTGGTAAATCGCAAAGAACCAACAAACAACTTAACACCCTTAAATCTTAGAGAAGATGGAAGATTCCAGCTTATTCTCATTGTTTTACAACTTTTTCTGCAACATTTAGTACTCTTTTCTAGCGTTGTATTTTTAATACTTAGAAACAGGTGGCCTCTACAGGTCGCTCGGAAAATAGTTGAAATTGGAGAAATTGACAGATAACATGCCAGTGGAGATAGCAGTTTGGGACCTCAAACTTTAAGCTAATCCTTCTGGCATGTTATATGTCAATTTGGCAAATTTATATTATTTTCAAGCGACCTGTGGAGCCTGGTAAATCTTGATGGATAAAAAAACAACTAAATGGAAGAATCCGGCTAATTTTCTTTTGCTACACATAGTACTCATGTCTAGCCTTATATTTTCTATAACGGTTAATGTTGCAAAAACAGGCGTTGAACACACAGAGAATGAGCATGATCCGTACATCTACTTGGATAACTGTAGACCACCCTGGCTGTTCTGAAACCTCGGCATGTCTAGACCCTCTCAAGAACTGATACCGATCTCTTTGTGTGGAGCTGCTATACCACTACTGCATCTTGTCGTAGATCGCGCTACTTGGTCATTTCTTCAAGGGCGCCGTTCTGAGACGACTGGTTCCTTTCAATGGTCGGATATCCATCTATCCGTGCCGCTGGTCTCTTATTGACGAAAAAACAAACGATTGAAAAGGAACGGGAGATAAAAATCTCCTCTATAGACGCATTGTAGAAAGTTAAACTCAACAGTTGTACTGTGCTTTTTTGATAACCGTTAGCACACCAAAAGGAATAGTAGATTAAAGTCCCCTCTACAAGATAGAATAGATGGGGAGAGGGGGGCTCATTGTTGAAAGTTAAACTCAATAGTTGTAATGTGTTTCTTGTTATCACGAAAAACACACAATTGAAAAGGAACAGTAGAAAAACGTTCCTTTTACGTGCTAGAATAGATGGTGAGGGGGCTTAATGTAGAAAGTTTAACTCAACAGTTGTACTTTGTCTTTTATTGACGGAACACACACGATTGAAAAGGAACGGGAGAAAAAATCTCCTACACAAGATAGAATAGATGGGGAGGGGGGATCTCATAGTAGAAAGATAAACTGAACAGTTGAACTGCGCTTTTTAATAACGAAAAGCACACCAAAAGGAACAGTGGATAAAAGTCCCCTTTACAACATAGAATAGATGGGGAGGTAGGCTGGGGTGGGCTCATTTTTTTGTATCTATATTCTCAGACAGTTGTACTTTGTCGTTCATTGTAAATTGACGAAAAACATACGATTGAAAAGGAACAGTAGATAAAGTCTCCTCTACAAGATAGAATAGATGGGGAGGGGGCCCACTTTTGGTATTTAAACTCAACAGTTGTACTTCGTCTTTTATTTTCGACAAACACACGATTGAAAAGAAACAGTAGATATAAAACGTCTCCTCTATAAGATAGAATAGACTTACATGGGGGAGGGGGATAATTCTGAAAAGTTTCAACTTGCTAGAAACTCAACAGTTGTAAATTGCCTTCCCAGAGACAGACTTAAAAATGAAGAATAAGTAGACAACAGTAGGTCTTCTTGTCCAGGTGAGATATTCAAAGTCAGAAAACATTGCCCATACCTTTCGTGTGTGCTAAAAAAAGCTTTAATTGGGTCCTTTTGTTAGTCTTTGCACAATGGGGTAGAGAAAAATAGACGTGATTCTTTCACGTACTGTGGTTATATATTATAGAGGGAGTGTATGTTAACCACGGACACAATACACACAATAGGCGTAACTATACACAGGGTTCGACTCAGGTAAAGACGTCATTTCAACTTTCTAGAATTTTTCTATTCCAATGATAAACGTTTGACATGTGTTTGACAGCTAAAGTCACCTTGCGGTAAGGCTTGATGATGGACAATTGTTTATATTCGTTATCAAATATTCATAGCCAGAAACCTAAATATGTCAATCGGGATACAAGTCAAACCTTAGGTGACGAAATTTGTCAATTTAAGAAGAAAGATAGCGGGATGGGAAAGTGGTATGCGTGACCCCTACTTAACGGGAGCGTCCCGACTTTTACACGGTCTCTATTTTTAAAAAGTCAATTGTGTCCCGGCTGAAAGCGCTGTGACAATTTCACATCAATGCGTCTTTAGGAGGATTTGTTTGCGCTGCCTTAACTGTTCGTTCGGGAGAAGCGGGCCCGCTTGGCAAGCCTGTCGGAATAAGCCCTTCAATTGCCCCTTTATACGGGGCCGACTTTGGAACGTCATTATGTCGACAACGGTTACATTTCGGTTAAACCTCGCATTTTCCTCCACGTCTTCTCCAGAAATCCCGCCGTTTGTTAACGGGGCGCTTGTTTAAAGCCGCGTGGAAAAAAACGCAGGTACCCGGTACCATTGAGAGGTAAGTCCGCTCTCAGAGCCTTTTTCTGAAGGTGACACGTTGCAATGAATACGCACAATTCCCGCTTGGAAAGCCTACTGGACATGCATTATGTACTTTTGTAATGAAATAAACTCGCCAGCCATTCACGGGGAAAACAGCATTGTTCGCGCTTAAAATTGAGGGATAATTCCCGTGAATAGACGCGGTGTTGTGAATGGTAGGGACTGCCGACAGGACGCAAGTGTGGGATGCTTTTTCCAGCAGATAAGGACGCTACATTGTGTCGCACAAAGAACCCAGAGCGTGGAACTCTTAAGAACACGTCATGGCCCGTACAAAAGGCGCGGAGAATGCGCGGCCAGAAGGAAAGGCACGGAATAATAAGCTTGATTAGAGACGTGATCAACGGAGAAAATGCATTTACTCCAGGAAAACGCGGAGTCGAGAGGTGACAGATTGCGGTCCTGTCCTTGTCGCTTCGCCACTTGAACAGGCGCTAGAGGTCGTCCTGACGAAGTTTGGAGTCGCGCAACTTTTCTGACGAATGGCAGAAGTTTTAGCTTTCCAGGATTCAGAATCTTTAATGTGAATATGATTGGCTCTTGTAGCATTCATTAAATGTACATGATGTACTAGAAGAACATAACAACTCGCCAAAGCAATCTGAGCATTCATGATAAAAACAAAGAAATTGTAACTTTTGGTAGACATCTAGGGATTATGTCGCTAAACAACTTTGTCAGAGTAGATGTTTTGTGTACATATCTACATCTACATATACATGTATTTCGTGTTCTTCTTTTATATGACTTAGTTTTCTTTGAATCTTTTAAGAAAGCTTCATTTTCAAAGATAAAATCAGAATCACAGACACTTGGTACTTTTGGAGAGTTAGAAGAAATTTGAAATCTACATCATATTTGAAAAGTCAATCATCTTTATAACCATATATCATGTATGAATATGATAGTAGCCTCGGATGTTATACTCATATGATATTATCTAATTTGTGTAATGAAAACATTTCTTTATCATTCCAATACCGAAGCAAACAAATTGTCCCTTTGGCGGGGGACAAGCAAGAACATATATTTGTATTCAGGGTACGGGGCGACAAGGAAAAATAAAAACAATATGCTGGAGGGAAACAAAATTATTGAAACGTTTGCGGCCTTGTTTTATTCCCACTGAAAAGAAGAAAAAAAGGTGAGCGTCAGAGTTTTCTTCACATTTTATACATTTAGGCAACGTTAACCAACTGTCACATATGTCACATGCGCACCTAGTCTCTACAAATACTAATTGCGCTGGCTGTAAGGAGAATTAATATGTAAGACGAGTTTGGCTACCTTAGGGTTTGACTGGCTAGGCTGTAGCCTGGATGTCAGACCCCCAATCTCTGTAATATCTATCGTGCGGATATCATAGAGATCCAGGTTAGCCAGGGCTATAGGGGAGGGGGGGGATATTAACCTTCCCGTGGACTGACTCTCCTGGTCTATTATTCCCCTTTTTGCCGAATTCTCCGATCCGTACCCCCTCAGAATGGCCTGGTGGAGGCTACGCGCACCCTTGTCGGCCGTGAAACCACACTTGTTATATGACATATGCAAACAGGATCAGCGCGCAAAATTCACCATTACACAGGGATAATCACTGGGAACACGTCCTCAGCCCGCTGAACACGACAACCGGGCGGGCACAGGGACGGAATGACCGCCCTGGACACATGAAATGAAATTGAATTGGTTCCCCCGGCACGCCGAATTCCTTCTGACAACAACAGTGCGGCGACAATCCCCGCAATCTGAGGGGGACAGACACAATTTGGGACACATTGATCTCTGAGCGCGACATTTATGATTTCATACATGTGGCGGGGGCCGACTCTCAGCAACGATATGTGGACAGCAAAGGAAATGATTTTGTTTGAGAGAAAACATTTGTTTCTTACTTGACCTGTTTGTTTGTATTCTTTATTATACTTGTATCCTACATCTTTGAAGATATAAAGTTATATGTAAAACGTAGTTTATCATAGCTGTAGGTATTGTATTGTTTTGGATGTGTACCTGTGTTTCTGTTGTGTGAATATGGGCATTCGACCTTGAGCCAAGCACTAAATAAATAGATAGATAAATAGATAATAAACAAAGGGGTAAGAGGCACAAATTCGTGAACCAGAGGCTGTATTATAGTATCTAATATGTATCAATATTCAACATTTAATTATAGTCGAAAACGTCTGGAATCAAGTGATGCTTTGCATTTCTAAGGAACTGTCTGTACGAGAAAAGCTACTATGATTCAACGAGCTATCATCTGAGCGATGACTTCAAGCCAAGTTCAAAGACCGACGCGCGCACTCGACGTCCCTGGTTCGAATCCCATCATGTTGACTTCCAGGCGTCGTCATGGTGATTCTTCTCCGTCCTGACTAAAACTCCGCTGAAGGGTTTTCATATTGATTACCTTTATTACATTTTACGTGTATAAAACCGTGCCACGCCTGTTGGTCCCGCTCGTGAAAATGTCGTTTGTCATCTATGGGGACATAGTCTCTTAAACAAGGCCCCATAGGCCACCTATAGCCTACAAGCCTAGCCTTGCAATATTGCCGTTTTACCTGATTACTTAATTGTTTTTGATTGTACTGTGTCCTAATGGCTCACGTGACTGAAAAAAAATAGAAAACGGGAGCCATACAAACATAATGCGCACCAGATATCAGCCATCTGCCGACTGAGCCTCGGTACATACTAAAACTCTAGCCGAGGAGACTGCCATAAGGCATTTGCCGGTGTTCTCTCACAACATGCATTGATGATCTCCAAGTAGATGCTGGGTGAAATCCCTCTTATTCTTTGCCCCCAACTCGTAAAAAATCGTACTGACGCCTCGATTGGCTAGAATCCTTGCTCATCAAATCAACCTAAGACCGGCAAATGCCAAAACAAACAAAACTTAGAACTTTTTATTTTAAATCTTTATCACAAAAATATTTAGTATCCTATAAAGATCTGACTTTTACACGTGCTTGTAGTACACCAAACAATATGAAACATGTCTTTAATACATCTTTATTTTCTTTTTAAGATCCACAGGTTTTCTCAGAAGTTGTCTCCGGTGCCGCGGTCTCAGTGACATCGAGAAGAACCTGTAGACTCCCTCCGTCGTGAAGTATTCTTATTGCATTTTTTTCTCAATGCTGGTCTTTCCCGGCCAGCAACAACGATAAGCAACAGCGATAAGAAAAATGTAATAAGAAAACTGTAGCAAAAAAGAAAACAGCCGGAAGGAGTCTGCAACGGAGGCTGGAGAACCCCGAGTTAAACTGTGCTTTACCCTGTCCGCATGCCTTCACCGAAGCCGTCTCCAGTGACGCAACCTCTGTGACATCCAGAAGAAGAAAAAATTATTCCACATCTAGGAGACCACCGAGTTAAATTGCACTTTACCTTGTCTGTTATCAGTCAGACCCAAAGCCGTACAATCTGTTCGCCGTGCGGTGATTAGCATTCGCTAACGGCGTGTCTTCCGCTGCCTTGATTGAATAGACCATGTTTGCGCCAAACAAGGTAATGTCAGGTAGTGGTAAGATGGAAATGTTAAATTTGGTTCCTTTCTTTGGTTTATTTTCGGAAGAGGCTGACACGGGAGTAGCTAGTTATAGACTAAACAGCACTCATGAATATGTCATAATTTCAGAACAAACAGTTACATATAATGATGATAATAATAGTTTGAACGCAGGAAAATGCGTGTGTTTGATATGTGTGTGTTGAGTTTAATGCTAGAGTTCAAGATCAATCAATGTTCAGAAGTTTAAGATAAGTTGACATTTTCCTCACCAATATACACGTATGGCATTGCAGTCTAGTCTCCTCTATGATTTGCTTGCTTATGCATTTTCAGTGAAGAAACAGTAACATATAAACTAAACAATGATAGTGTAAAAATATTGACAAGGGTGTTGTGTGAAGATGAAATAAAGCCTCTGGACTCGTGTACAGATACAGTACGTACAATAGACTTACCGCGCGGTGGGGTGATGCAATATAAATGTAGTCAATCCACATTTACTGTACGTTTATAAAAGATGACATTTCATAACCATACTACAAATACAGTTAACACTGTTAGTATAGTCGTTCAGGGTACGTTTGTGAATATTACCCAGGTCACGTGAAAGAAGAATGAAATTGAGTCTTTACTATTGAAATTAAAAGAATGTCAGTAAACCAGTAGTGAAGACTAAATTTGATTCTTCTTTTATTTATAGGGTAGTATTTGTAGCCTGTGTATTTATCGAGTTGACAAAATCGTTCGTCGTTTTGATTGTAGTGTGAAGATCAACTAATAAACCAGTTTTGTTGTTCTAGACGTGCAGTCAAGTTCAATAATGAATGACGTAATCCTTCAAATCATCTTCTTCCGTTTCTATTGAATACAGTTGAATCAAGAAACGTCTGATGAAATCGAAAAAAGTTGTTGCAGCATTTGTTTTCGTGTTTCTTCCGATAGAAACAAACACACCAAAAAGGGGTTGCATTATTTGTGGTTCCTAGCAGCACAAGTCCAAGTGACATCCCCAAACGAGATGTTTGTATCGTAAACACAGTAAGAATGTCGCATATGTCAACTGCAATATGTCAGCAATGTAATCTTCATAGAATAGAAAGTCAACGCCATTTTGTAGTAGAATGTTGATCGCACAACAAAGAGAGAGATGCACTTCATACACAGATACAATCTATGTTCAACAACTTCATACACTTAGGTAATACAGATAGATTTGCATTTCTTATGCGTTTAAATAAACCTTTGGTCAAGATTGACAAGAAATCTATCTGTTCTCGCATTCAACGTTACAAAGAAGCGAAAGAATCAAAACCATGGATTACTAGAATAATACTCATATCAGCTTGTATTTGTGTATTTGTAAATTCTTGCTTTTTTGTGACCTATTACTTGTGAGCCTAGTGTGATAAATATGCACAATAAAGGTCTTCATTTAGACTTGTCTTGGTACAATTCCCTTTCAGTGAGTCGATATGTTTGCATGTTGTCACCACTTACATTCATTCGACTGTCTTATCAGATGGCACACTTAGGAACAAATAGGTTGTGGCAAACATTATTTGTGAAACAATCGCCAACAATAATCGGATATGGGACGATTTCTTCCTTGATTGGACATGTATGGTTGTTATCAACCCGAATCTATAGATAATGTTTCCATTGCATTGTCCGATCACTCAGAAGTAGGACACGGGATGGCGCTGGCCTCTTAGTGTTGATTGACCAAGTTACAATTGAAAAGGTCGTATTTGTCGAGATTTAGATTACATCTACTCAGTACTAAGTACACATGTATAGTAGGATGCGGAACTCTTAAAAGAAATGAAAAGAAAAGAGATGATAATGTTTTCAGATTGGAAAACGGGTGTGATTGCCAAAAAAAAGTCGAAGTAGCCCGACGGACTCTCTTTATTTTCCGGAAATAGATAACTTGTCTATCGGTATTCTTTACATTCTGTAAAATGTCATAGTTTTGATTATTCATAGTGATCAAATGAGATTTTTCACTTGATTTGTATCGAGCATCCTCAATGGTCAACACCTGTTTCCCTGTCTGTCTTATCCACCAATGAGAACGTCCGATATAGCTGTCAGTTTCAGAAGCCGACAACCAATCCCCGAGCTCTTTATAACGTCATCAGGGTCATGACTAAAAGTAACTGTTGGTATTTCATGTTGAGATGGGTGTGTGAATACTTGTCTTTCCAGAAAACTGAATTTAGTTAGATCTTGGGCCAGATCTAAAACAATAGCAGTGTATTTAAGATATAAGATATCTTATAACTCGCTACTCATAGCTACGTCAAAAATAGTTACTCTAGCAACTGGATAAGATTTTGAAATTCAAAATTTCATCCAGTTGCTTGAGTAACTATTTTTAGCGTATCTTATTACCTGGATGTCTAACCTTCATCAACGCATCATTCATAGCGTTTTATTTCCAGTGAGCATATACGAATGAAATCCAACTGTATGCTTATTGTGTTTCCCTTAATGTATACTTACGTCGGGTTTCACTTCTGTACAGGTCAATTCTATTGTTACTTTCCTGTAGACAGCATAGTTACCTATGATATGTACAGTGTATACGTTGCCAAGAAGTATTGCTGTAGCAGCGTTAAGATATTGGATTCGCTTTTTACCGCAATGTCGGTGTGACCTAATAAATGTTTTATCAAAATCTAACCACAAGCTGTGTACTATTAAATACTTTCTTTCTAGTTGGTCTTATTATTTCATAACATCGTTACCTACATTAAATGGTTTGAATGTATCAAACTACATGTACAATGAAACAGTTGCATTCTCCTTATGTTTTTTCCTTGAATAGCGCTCCATGATCGTTGTGTGGGACAGCACGAACAAGTCCGTATGAGAACTATTCAGTTGTTCGCTGTTTTGTGTATCATAGTTTTGTCTGTTGTCATGGAAACTGTTATTTCTGAGTTGTATCGGAAGTAGTTGTGAAGAGTGATTCTTAGGAATGGGTGTCGGGGATATATATATACATGTCGATTGTGAAACTTTCGTGCTTCAAATTATTTTCATTATGATGTAATCATAAACGCCTTTTCCCTTCTCCGGAAACCTTGTAGCACAATCTGTGTCACTTCTTATCGGAAGATGTGGAGAATGTTAAGGATCGGTGTCGGGGATTGTGAAACTTTTCGTGCTTCGGTTTTTTCCCCATTAAAATGTGGTTATAAACCTTTTTCTTTTCCAGAAATGTTGTAGCACAGTCCGTGTGGCTTTTCCTCCCGAAGTTTGAAACTCTTCTCGGCTGGGTTTGTGACACCTCGGCGTACGTGTGAGTATGAGTGAGTGCAGGGTGACAAACGTACCGGCTACACCATGACTACCGGGTTTTCACGGTGCTGCCGTCCGGAGTGCCTGCCAATCTACCTGTGTGTTCGGAGGTCTAACCCCGGGGACCCTCCGTATTCACGGGCCTCGCACAGCGACATTGTTCCCGGCCATCTCAAAATATACTCTCCTTTGATGACGACCGTGTCGCCTTTCAGGAGCAAAAATTAGCAAAGGTTTTGATTTCCTTGCTTGAGGAGACCTGAATGGTCCGTGAGTCGGGACGGAATCCGCCCGGACCCACACCAGGCGTGGAAGGACACGGATGAATTCCATTGAAAGGCCGTAGAAAGGCTACTGAAAGGGGCTTCACGCCAGCTTTCCCTGCCGCTTTTGTGACGGCAAAGTCACACACGGAAATCTGTACACACCTGTATGTGTGTAACGCCCGCCCGGGCTATCTCCCCACACTACCCGAGCACGGCCATTATGTCGTTATGTCTTTTAATGTCAGGCTTGCGTGCTTCGGAGGTGCGCCCAAAAATGTCCCGACGCCCGCGGGTCCAAACTTTCCTTCGTCTTAGTTTTAGTGACGGCTGTGACTTCCATTGAACTGAACATCTTGTCTGGTTTCGCCTCTTTGAAATAGAACAAACCTCCCGAGCCCTGGGGTGGTCTCATAAAGCCCCACCCCGTTAAAGAGCATTGATGGTTCGAGACAACGCAAACCTTTACTCGGGAAAAGCACATTGACCATTGCCAGTGTCGAATACCACGTACTTTACATCTACTCCCAAACGGCGGCATTCGAGTAAACGTAGCAATCAAAGCCTGTCAAAGGGAACCCAAAGCGCATCATATAATAATGGGGAACAATTAACCATTATGAGGGTCATTTCATTTGCCTCACCGTTTTGCGTCTTTCATTGTAATTCCCTTTGTCCTTGGGCAAACAGCGCAGAGCCATAGGCGATACTCAGTCATCTGTTTTTGTCAGACACCGCGGGTTTAATATAAGGAACCCTCCACAGAAGTCGTACGGAGCGAGGGTTTCAGATCTCCGCGGCTATGTCACACTGCCGTTACCGGGGCGCTCTCCGGGTTGGACCGGCGGATTTCGGCAGGCATTTTTGCGTTGCCCTTTCTTGGGTCGGTATTTATTTTGGCCCTTTCTCCTACAGTTCTAGCCCATTCACAACAGCGCCATTCAGCTCCATTGGGCTTGTCATCCGGCTACGTCCACCCTTTCAATTGGAGCTCCACCCTTTCTATTCACGCCATTCTTCTCAAGCCTGTTTGGGTCTATTTATTTATACCCGGGTCGTTCTATTCAGGCTTTGTTCCAGTATGTATATTCTTTTGTCATGTAGATCAGCCGTATTATACTCATTGTTCTCCATTCAATCTTTGTTATTCAGTTTATCTACAGTTGATCGCTCATTTATTTATTTATGTCAGTTCGGGCATTCAGCGGCTCATGTATTTTTTATTATGTTGTTATTTTTGCCTCTTGTGTCACTGCAGCCCCCTTTGTATAATTAATACGCAGAACAAGCGGGAACAATGGAGGTCTACAGCGGCGAACCCATTCAAGCCACCCAGCTGTATGGCTCGTGAAAGGGAACACTACACACCGCGCACAAAACACATAGCCCCCCCGACACAATTGTGCCTAAGCCCTCTCACTAACCTACGGTCTTCGGCAAGAGGAAAAACCTGGTGCTCGGCCACTCACACCCGGTTCGTAATTTGTACACAAACTTTCAAATCCATCTGCTAGACTTAAGAGCAATTTAGGGGCGGATAACAATGCAGACAGTGTCCAAACAACGGCCATGGATTGGGCCCACTTAGATCGCTATGCTAATCACACAGGTAACATTTGCTCGCATCCCGCCTTTTTTTCGCGAGAAGCCATATACAGCACAGGCTTCCTTTATAGAAAACACAGGACCGCATTAAGCCACACCTGGTCACAAAAGAGGTGTTTGCGTACTCCCCCTCAATGGATAGAAGAAAAACAGGACGTGGTTTTAGAAGCCCTGAAAAGGGGACTGACTGACTAAGGACCTCAGCCGCTGAGTAACACAAAAGGGGGAAACTCGTTACCTCACCGGAGATTGAAAAGGATATGACTAAAGGAGGAACAAGAACACAACACACACACTAAATCTGTTCCACGGGAAATATAACACGACCAACTTTTACTTTGTTCGAACAAAATCGAAACACGTCAATGTTTTACAGGAAGAAAATGCAAACCGTCACGTCTCTTTAAATAACATTGAAAAAGAGCCCACGTTCCATACTTCACAAGAGCATTGGGAAATACGTGGTGCGGTTGTTGTTGAAGACAATACACATTTGCTGTTGCAGGGAAGAATTGTAAATCTTAAGTTAAACCATATTCTCTCTCTCTGGCGATTTAACAAAATATATATAGACATTTCCGACTGCAACAATATTATACATATTTTTTTAGTCCTAACTCTCCAATGTCAATCATTATACAAATCTGGTCTCAGTCACTTAGATTAGTGTCACAAAAATTAAATACACGTCATTTAAGCATTATTCACAACAATCAATGGAATTTACAGCAAAATCACGCCGACTTAAGTCGGTTTTCCCCTTGTCCACATTAATGAAAGGAACATAAACGGACCCGTCAAGAGCCCCGCTCCTCAGTCGTCTTGTACAAAAAAATCTTCTTATAAGCTCAGAATAAAATTACAATCCAAAAAGGAGCAGGAAGAAAAGAGGAACCATATGAAATCGTTACTCACATAGAAATATGAGCACTCGTGCCAACCCCTCTACGTTGCAGGTAGCAGTAGAAACTGACAACATCGCATCCCAAAAAGCAAATTATATCTGAAAGTCCAAGAAAGAAGTCGTTTCCTTTCCACCCAGACTCGCTGGGGGAATCCAAGTGTCCTAAATACACCTATGTCTAAAACCTCACCGTCCGTTTGGAGTCAAGCTTCGACTGTCTTTTTTGAAGACGCGTCCTGACTCAAGTTGTTAGTTACAAAGTTCGTCTACAGTTTCTTCTTCTTCTCTTAAATGTCTATACATTTGTGGCCACGGGCATGTTCAACTTGTCTGTGGCGTCGTCCGAGTGGTGCTAGCATGGCTCAGGTCCTGGTGATCGTTTTTACATGGCAGGTGTCGCTTGTGGGTGACCCGTTCCGGCGTAGTGCTCCATATCCGGCTTGACCAGGAGGTAGGCTACGGGCCGCCGCAAGTCTTGCGCCGCCGGCGACCAACAGTTGCACGGCACGACGTACTGTTGGCCGTGCAGTCCGGGCGCCGTGTGCGTGTGTGTGTGAGGCTGGGCGGTGCAGAACGCACTGCCGGCCGACGGGTACATGGCAGAGGAGTAGAGACTGGCGCTGGCAGAGATCTGTTCCCGCATACTCTGGGACAGCAGGTCAGCCTTGGAGTAACTGGTCGAGCCCAAGGGCGAGCCCCCGTCGAGGTATGGCGATGTAGTGGGTGGGAAGAAGGCCCGCATTTTGTCGATAGACAGTCCGGATGGAAAGCCTGTTCCCTGTGTGGTGACAGCACCCATGGACCGCATCATAGGGTCGTCGGCCGAGGGAATACACGGAATGGGAAAGGCGTACCTGTCCTTGTTTTTCAGCAGGTTCTTGGGTTTTCGTCTGGGCCGGTACTTGTAGTCGGGGTGTTCCTTCATGTGTAGGGCTCGTAGCCGCTTGGCTTCGTCGATGAAGGGCCGCTTCTGGTCTTCCGTCAGAAGTTTCCACTCGGCTCCAAGACGCTTGCTGATCTCCGAGTTGTGCATCTTGGGGTTTTCCTGGGCCATTTTCCGGCGCTGTCCGCGTGACCACACCATGAAGGCGTTCATCGGCCGCTTGACGTGGTCGCTGGGTTTGGCCATGTCGTCCGGGCGCTGCAGCGTGGTTGCCCCGTTGAAATGTTGCGGTAGTTGGCGTGGGGAGTCCGTGGTGATCGCTTGCACTGATCCGAGATCAGTTTGTCGGCAGAAACTATCGTGATGGCTCGAAGAATACGGGGTGACACACGCCGCAGGCCTCAGCAGTCGCAAGTGCTACCTCTCTCAGTCTACTAATTCAACAAACTGCGCTAACTTGCCACACAACAACAGGCGGCAAAGTTCAAAGAGCTGGCTTGCTTCCGCCCATGCGCACACTCTCCTTTTGAATCTACTGACGTCACGAGTTCCTTCTTGGCAACCAATCATATATCTCCGAACAAACTCAGTTTCTTTTGTTCCTAAAGTTCTACAAGACCATGCGTGATTGGCTGAAATTCGAAGTCTAAGTTACTCCCGCCAAAAATAAAAGCCGCTCGTTCATTGGTGTGATCTGAAACGTGAAATGTTATCTCTGTTCTCATTGGTGCAGACGATTAAAGCTCAAAATGGCGCCTCTTCAAGGTGAGATACGGATTTTGCGAACGCAAGTTTTGGGGAAATATATCACCGTTTCTTGTTCTGGTTCCGAAAGTTTTGCTCATTATTGACTACAGACAGTCCAAGGACAGTGGCGGTGTTAGTTGTATGCTTCTGTTAGGAACCTATCGTTCATTTTCGATGATTTTTAGCTCAACTATAAGCACTCACGGTACGTAGCTGTATGATGTGCTGAAATTTGGATGCTGGTTCGTCGTATTTTCCCCATTTCGCACGACATAGATCTAAACTCATAGCAGGTGGTTCTGAATACGATCCAGCGATATCCCATCTTCGTGGAAAATGAACTCTTTCATTTCTAGACCTCTTTTGACTTCCGTAAGCCATACCATAAACGTTTTGTTTGCTCGGGCTCTGTGTGGTTCTTTGCTGAAGAGTAAAGGTTATCAATACAGGGGGGTAAAATGAGAGAGAAACAATGGTCACCTCTATCAAAAATTTCTCTCCTTATCTCTGTAATGGCCTGTCTACTAACAGCGGTTGTTGTCCCGCAGAAGTTGGATTCAGCGAATGAATGAGGGGGAGAGATAAAGGGTTGCCTGTGTGTGCCCGTGTGGCGGAGGGTTAACTTTGGTTGACAACATTGAAACGCCGTTACCCGGGTTTTCAGAGCCGACTGCGATAAAGGTGATACGGAAACAATATCTGCGGGCACGGGGTCGGCTGTTTGAAGCATGGTTTTCCACTCCTTCAATCGCATCCCACACACACTATCACCCCACAGCGGGATTTTCAATTTCCTCCATTCTTGATGGATGCGGGACTTGTCTTAGTGCAAGAATGGCGTCCTGACAACCAAAAGATGGACACTTTATTCCCCTTTACACCGGGTGTCAGATGGGAGAATGTTTTATACCCCGCCATATTTCTTACCTGCCCTGCATGCCAGGTGCTTTCAGACTTTATCAGTTTTATTAGGCATTACTATCAGCGGGGCATGAGTTTTAATTTCCTGGCCCGGAGTGTGTTATCGTTAGGGGCACCTAAACAGGCAACCCTGCCTGAAAGAGGTGAAGTGTTATCCATTGTTCAGGGTTAGGACAGGCTTTGTCACTTTTGAATGACACATACAAAAGGGCCAATATTTTTTCTTCACGGTAGCACACACAGGCCAGATTTAGGTCCACCAGTGAAAAGAATTAATTCCAGACTCTGAAAAGCACTTCAAATGCACCTGTCTGATAAACATAATGGTTTTTCAGGAGGATGACAGTTTCGTTGGAACAGGGATGAAGGTTCTCTTACAAGCCACCGCCGCGCTATCTTACAGTATTACTTGCAGTTTCAAAAATCCCAGCCATGCATGGTCGGAAGATTATGTTACTTTTAAGTCCCCAAACTTGCTACAAAGTACACGCAATTGTAATATTTTCTCGGAAAGACTGAATGAATTCCTCTTACGGCGATTCATGACACATGTGATAACATTACAACTCAGTGGACATAAACCAAGCTGAAAGGGCAACCATGGTAATTGATGGACGGTTTTCTGAGAAATTCCACACCAGAACCAAATTTCATTAGAATTATTATTATGTGCACTTCAATGCAGCGATAACAATGTAATTGATGTTATTAGGAATAACAAACATGTTTTAGAAATAGGAAACCTCACTGGTATGCATATCAACCTTACTGAGCCCTTTGGTTTCTTTTATTTACATATCTGCGTGATTTGTAGTGGCTGCAATAATGTGGCTTTAGAAAGGCAAATTGTTTGTCATTAAATTAAACTACATACCGCCCAATACTTATGTGACTTTCTGCTTGATGACTGAATGCCAGTATTATCTATGTATTCACAATACCTTGCTATTGAGAATTTATGCATTAGCAATACCTTCTATTGCTGTTTTAGAAGTATTTTGAAATCATTTTTATTTCAATTACCAAAGACAAGTGATCATGAACCTTGTTAATGCCTTGATACCTTTTACTTGATAAAGATTGATGTTCAGTCTCCATTTACATGAAATGTAAGCCAAATATAATGAGATAGTGGTCTTTATGTCATAGTATCGTCCACAAATTTTATTGCCCTTGTTAGTATGAGCTGTATTTATGGCTTTACCCTAAAAAATAGGAATAGAGAAATAACCAAATTACTCAGGAACAAAACGAAAGACGATAAAGTGCTGAGATTGTACAAATTTCTGCTTCTAGATGTGATTATTGACAAAACTACATACGCCTTAGCATGTAGAATTAACATCCACCAACTTGAATCTGAACCCCTGCTCTCAAGTTGTTATTGTGGGTTGTTATTTTGCAGGTGAACAGGTGAATTTGCTGCGCACATTTCCAAATAGGTTACAATGTTTGCCATAAAGCTTCATGATTTTTCCTCCATTGCCTACTTGAAATGATTCCTGTATCTGAATTCAAATCTGCCTCTAAATTTTACCACTTCTTCCTTGTACATGTGCTAATTTATCTTTTGGAGTTATATGGGAAATAGTTTACTCTTCTTTTCATGTGCTATAAAAGGATATGTAGATGATATGATATTTCTTCTGTAAAACCCTGTCACAGTCAGGCATTCTAACCTGAGTGATGCCAGTTGGCAAGTTTGAAAAGTTGCACAAGCATTACATCATTGCAAACAAGTCACATATCTTTCCCCATCACTAATGATAATACACCCATAAGACACACTCAGCATCTCTTCTAAGTCAATTGTTGATCCCTCATGTCCCCCAGGGTGAGGATGCTTTGTTAGACAAAACGACACCGCAGATTAACTTTCCTGTGGTATTGTTATCTTCAACAAACCATATTTACCGGCTTTTGTTTCGGTGAATCCCTGTTGCCATTGTCTTGTCGTGATACAGATAATGAGATTAGCTTTCAGCCCCAGAGTGGTATTTCTCCCTGTGTACAATCATTCATTTTTTGCCTGTGAAAACTTTTCCTAGTACATTAGGATGTGGTAATCATTAATGGAAGTTGTTTTTTCTTTACCTGCCATTTTGTGCAGTTTTTGAGAAATGCTTGGAATATATGCATCAGAAGTGGTATAACTGCATCTCAGGCCACATCAGTTAATTTTTTTGGTTCTCATTTTAGGGGGTTGTCAGATCTTGGGAAAATAATGGTGCAAACAAAATAGAAATGGATATAAAAAGAGGCGCACAACCTTTGATATAGATCCATCAACCAATCAATCAATCAATCAACCAATTAATTAACCAAAACTTTATTGCACAAGAATTGCAACAGATACAATGTATCATAATGGCGAATTGCTAAACAGTACTAGCCTAAAACATTGCCACAGAAGTCACTGTTTCAACCTTCAAGGCTGGTAAACATTTCAAACATTGACTGATTGAGTTTTAAACATTTGCTGCATTGAAGTGGAAAACTTGTAATAACCAGGAAGACAAAATGAATTTCTTCAACTGTTTGTGCCAAAATATGGACATTTGGGGGTTGATTCATATCCTCAATTGTACATTTTTTTCAATCTTTTCAGATCCAGAGAAAAATGAAGTGGCCACTTCAAGATTGGTGGTCAGGAAATGGACATATAGTAAGAGTAATATCATGGTAACCTTGATAATTTCTTAACACAGCATTCATGGTTCAGTCAAACTTCCCAAGAAGACCCCTCAGGAACTGATAAAATTTGTTCTATATGGACAGGTAAAGCAGGTCAACTTAGATGTAGGATTCTTGATGCCTGTCAATGGGGAAAATTATCTAAGGGACCACCAAAAAGTGGTCACCTTCGCCAGGTGGTCCTTATGTGTAGAGGTGGTCACTTGTACAGGTTTGACTGTAGTTTAATTGGAAGAGACAGGCATTGCAAGAGAAATGCAAAGCCTTACAGTGAGGCGAATTTAGATGCATCATTATTTAAACCTTTACCCATTAATCATCTATGACATTTAAGTACGTCCTGTATAAAACATGCCATTGTTTTCACTGCCCCAGGCACAACAACTGACCATTTGAGACCGGGCTGGGCCAGGAAGTAGCCATGTAGTGTCAAGGATCGCATGAGGTAATGTCTATCTCTTTATACTTCTCTGTTGTTGATATAGCCTGCATAATACCCAATGGGGAAGAGCACAGTGGTTAATCTAGAAAGAATGATAATACCTCCCTTATTCCATTAAACTGTGTGGTCATCGTGTGTGATATTGTGGGATATTTTGGCTAATTTTAGCTCTTCTCTTCAGTCCCCCCAGGAAAAGAGATAGTGTTACTGGTTAGTGGGATTTAAGAGATGATGGGATTCTATAGCTAATATGAAGCCACACAATAGATTCCTTTATATTTCATAGCTCTAAACAGTATCAATATGATGGCCTAAAGTATCAATTATGTTCTTTTCTGCAGTGAATTATCTTGCAACATTTCTGTTGCATTTAAAGTCAATTTTAAGTTAACTAGATCCACAGTTAGTAAAAGAAATAGCAAGGTACATGTAACCTTTGAGTTTACATAAAAAGAAATTCTTGCATGAGAAACTTAAAAAAGAAAACTACCCCATGGTTTAAAGAATCAATATCTCAGTTTGCTTGTAGACAACTCAGTGCTCATAAACTTGACTGTGGTCTTGAAAATACTATGTGGGATGTAGGTCATAGTTTTTATCCTACAACTGTTATTAAGATGAAGGGTCCATTATACAACATTGACACCCCAAGGTTAGTGCCAAAGAGATAGTGAAAAGTAAAGGTTGAATTTCTCCTGTAACTAGCCCCACCACGGCGCACCAGAGTGATGATAGCAGCGGAAATAGTCGTAGCTCTAACCGTCCCAGGACTATTGTGTGCCTGGTTATGTGGAGCAGACAGGTTGGGGAGATTTTGTATTCTGGGAGCCACAAAGAAAAGGTTCCCGGCAAGATTGTGTCCTCAAGCACCTCTCCTTCCGTCCCGGTTTCATTTTCGTGGGAGGTAGGGGGATAACAAATTATAACGATCATTCGCGGGGATGAAATAGAAAAGTGATTGTCAACCATCAGTGATCTAATCATGTATGTTCCTCCCCGCCAAGCAGTTTGGTGTCAATTGGGAATAAAAGCGGGTAGGAAAGACGAGGAAATTGTTGCAGTTTTCCACTATTCAATTTTCCATCCCACAATTTAATCATTTCATTTCCACAGATGGTGGGTGGAAATCGGCAGCTGTGTGCCTGTAATCTTAACGTTCTCCCCTTTTCATCAGCTTTCAATTTTTGGCAAGAGCGATAAAAACGGTACTCATCGACATTTTTTCATTCCCGCAGATTATCACGTCTTCGGCGCAGAAAGAAATTCAATCCATCTTTCCCCGGTCTCCTTTGGTACCTCGTTACGCGTTGGCCCACTCCGTCGGTATTGGGAGAAGCCGTCGAGGGAGGGCAAAACGCCCCTGAGAGAGCTTGTAACCACTTCTCATCAATTTTTATTTTATGAGTCATTACACCGAGGGTGACGGGAGAGAACGCGTGAAATTATGAGTTACCCGAGCAAGTGTCGAACATCCACGGCAGATTACGCCGACCTCAGCTGGGGAGGCTGCGATACCGCATTGCCAGATCAATTGACTTGCATACAGCTACAACACAAAGGCAGTTGAATTCACACTGTGTACCTGCGTAGACCGAGGAGAGTACAATGGTGTAAGACCACGATGTGTAAACACACAAGGGGAGGCCGGCTATTTACAAATTCTACTGTTCCCTTTGTTTGTTTTCAAAGGGGAATTGTTTTGGGTTTCCAAATAATGGAAGTGGCAAAACAGAGTCGACATAAAGAGAATTGAATAGGCAAGTTTAATAAATTGATGGCTTTTGAGCATTGCTGCCATGGCTGTATTCATTTGTATATCTCGATTCAATATTGGCTTTGGCACACCGTGTCTTTCTGATGGAATATACAAAATAGCACCTCTCTTTAGGACCTTTATTCCACAGTCTCTATAGAACACATCCCTATTATTTTCAGCAAACAAAAAGTATATAAACAGACGTTTGGAAATATTTCTGTCACCTATGCTGCTATTGTACAGACTTTCCAAACTGACCACAATCAGGAAATGTGTCAAACAACCGGATAAAAATAGAATGGAAAGAAAGCATATGCTGACTCATAGACTATGATAGAGATAGCTTTGCAGCTATTAACAGCTCAACAAGTTATTGTGTGGCATATACATGAGGATTAGAGTGGATAAAAAGGCTCAACTATGGTATGTCTATTCATGAAGGCATTGTGAGCATTGATATCCGTATGGTAACGTGCACCATGAGCATCATTGTGAGTTCAAAACATGCTTGTTGGGTCCTTTCAATATGACAGGATGCTACTATTGACCATGGACTAAAGATAACTTCTGTCTGTCATTTTCAGCTCTGCCGCTGTAAAAGGGACGAAATAAAAACACACAAAAAAAAAAATCTCTTAGTTTGAGAGAGTTGCAATTTTTTTTACAATGGGGCAACCATGACTTGAAAGTATAAGCTTGAATACTTGGATATTTGCTAAAGGTAAAATGTGTTTTGTAAAATACTTATTATGTACACCCTTCAAGACAGTTATATTTTGGGTGCCGTTCGTCTGTGTGTCTGTGACTCTTTGCCCATCACTGATTGGTCAGAAACTGGCCAATCACCATCTACCTTTTTGAGCAGCCCATAATAATTTTTTGTCTGCCATGCTTGTTGTTTGTTACCAAACTTTAACAGATTTTTTACGGGTGGAAGGACAGCAAAACTAACAACCTATTAATGTCATAAAAACCTGCTTTTTGTCAGAATGACAGTGTTTTCTTTTGATATTTAGGGCTTGACACATGATGTAGCATGTTGCTTATCCTTGAGTTTTCTTATTGAAGTTATATATAGCTTTACATTTTCTTAATCTGCTTCAATCTCATTGTGAAAAAAAGCTCAAAGCATTTCTATCTTTAGTATCTGTATATAGCTGCCCTTCAGGATAACACAATGAAATGAAATGACAAATAGGACAATAACTCTGGCAACAATTGAACTGTCCTTTCCTGATGGCATTCAAAAGGCTTAAATGTTCTCTTCATAAATTCTTCATCAATTTGTTTCTCTGATGTTTGAGTAAGAGCAAGAACACAGGATTTATATATATGATATACATATACTATAGGTTAACTTTCCAAAACTTTGATTAGCCCTGTCCTTGGTCCTGACAACCACCTGTTAATTGATACATGTACTGTGTACCCAAATAAGGGATTGAAGTTGGTGAAGTCTGTTGTTGGAGTCTCCTTTGAGTCTGTCGTGCCGTCGCTAATTACTGTTTCAAGGGATATCTGCATGTGGCATCCAAAGCTAATAGTACTGAATCATCAGTTAAGTCCCCCATGTGGTTTTGAGTCTTATTTTTGTCGAATAGAATGTCTTTTCACTTGCTGTCAGCAGTTTTTTTCTCTTGCTGTTATACTAATAGAATCAATTTTGCACAAAGGAGTGTTAGATTGAAGTACATTGAAACCTGCGGTGATACTGGAATAGTGTGCTTTGATGATGTTTTTTTGCTTTTATGTAGTCGTGTCTATTTCCCTTGGAGAATAAATCTGGAAAGTGAGGGGGAGTTTCAAAACAGTCACTAGTTCCCTTGAAAAGTCCTTGTATGGGAATACTGTAAAATTCTGTTGTATAATGTCAAAAACTAGATACTAAGACAAGGCCACAGTGACTCCGCAGTTATCCTGTACAAGTTGAAATTGTATTTTTTCTACTCACTTTGCTCTAGGAGGTAATAAATACCCCTTTTTTATAGGTATTATATGATATAATTATATAATCATATTATGATTTTTATATAACTCATGAGCATGATTTTTAAAAAAAAATTGGTGAAGTTGGTTGAAAAAAAAAGAAAATAGAAAATGAATTCAAGTCATTTTACAAGTTGTCAATTTGCCCTACAGGGCAAGTGAATTCTTAAATACCTGTCCAGCTCTGTGGGTATTGTAATATTATCTAGTCTTGACAGGAATTGAAGTCCTCCACTTTTATTGTGGCCTGAAATAAAAGCTCGATTTCAGATGGAGTTTCTTGTTATAAAATCATGCAAAAGGCCTTGTACTTTTCTGTTGTGTGCTGTATCTGTATCTATATAGCAGGTATAACCGCCCTTTGGTGTAACATACCAGCTTCGCAGGCACACTGCTAACCATTCAGTACCTATATACATGTGACATTTACTTTGCAACAACAAGGGTCTTACAACAACATCTTAAGAGCTTTACCACATTGTAACCGTTCCATTAAGAGTTGTGTGAACGTTATCTAATGGGGCTTAGTTGAGTCGACTAGCGTTTGTCCCAGTTTGTGAATCAAGCTCATTATGTAGCTTTTTGTGCTGAAATTGCTGACTGAATCGTGAATTTCTAGTGGAAGTCTCGTAGAATAGCACTCATTACCGCTGCATTATCGTGCACTATGTTGCCATTATTGTTTGTAATGACACATTTGTTGCGAAGTTGTTTTTCTCTCGGTGACGTGGCACCTTTTTGCGGATAAATCCCCAGTAATTCGTTAGTCTGGTCTCATTATGTTGACATTGTGCGTGCCAGCTCTCTTGGAACAAGTGGCTCTTTTATGATAGTCCGACAGAAATCGAGAGAAAGCCCGGAGTATTTGCGGACATGATCTAACAAAACTGCTACATTGTCGCGTGGGCTTAAGGAGATATAAGTGTCTCAAAGGGAACACCTGTGCTGTCTTTTGTGTGAATTGTCACAATTGCTGAACAATATCTTTCCTTTCACCCACCCATCTCCGAACAAATCGACCTGCGAATGAAAACAAGATGATCCTCTGAGAAGAAAACAATCCTAAGCTGACTGGAAAAGCCATTTTCAGACGGCTTCAAAAAGCAAGTATTTCCTGTATTGTGCAAGTTAACTGTATTGTGTCCATGTGAATACATGTTATTCCCGGTGCCTTGCGCCACACCTTTTTTCTACTTTGACATCTGTTTTGCTGGTAACACAAAGAAAGGATGGGTCCTTGTTATCACAAGAGTGCATGTTCCCACGATTTTTCTGTTTTCCTCCCCAGCGATCGCTCCGTGCTGAAGTCCCCAAAACAGATGGCAGACCGCTGTTTCCATAGAGACGGATCAAGGCCGACTCGATAATGTCAAACCGTAATATTTCTCGCGTCCTTTGTGGAGTATTGAGAAACATGCGAGGCTATGAAACGTACGTACATGTACATCACACTTACACAATGACAGAAGGGCTTCATCTTTATGTCCCCGATTGTCCCTGGCCAATGCCAGCTGCCTATGGAAGACATGTTTAACTCTCAGGCAGGACAGGGCGCCATGGCGACAGACATTCTTCCTCCCGCACACCCGACGCAGATGTCAATCATTAAAATGGGCACGGTTGCCATGGCAATGAATGCTGGACGCCGTATCAATGATACGGCTGTGTCTCTTCGAGCTGTATTTTATCAGGTGAATCATCGTGAATAGAGCAAGACGGAGGGCAATGTTGTTGAGTTTTGCTGAGGATTTGGGTTGGAAGCCTGGCTTGAGGGTTCAGTGGAGACCACCCGGATGCTGACAGGACTGTGGGGGTTGGGACGGTGGCTTGCCCCCACTTCTGTTCAATGACACTGAGCTGAAAGCGACAGTTGTTTGCCCGACTATTGCATTTTGTCACGGTTCAGGCCAAAGTGCCCCGGCAACAAGGGCGAATTGGATTTTTTTGTGTGAGATGAGGGCCCGCCATAGAAAGAACAGACCCTGTGGAAAATGGTTGCTTTGCATATGTCCTATTAACGCCATTGTCTGCGGGACCCTGCCATTATCCGAAGTACAATAGCAAGCCCCTTTCCTATTCTTTTCTCCTGTAAATGTGTCTTTGAGTGGTGGGCTCAGCAGTCGCGCAGAACAATAGCCAGGGGACAAAAGGCTAAAGAAACAAGCATTTTCCACAAGTAGTGTTAATGACGTAGGGAAAAAAGGCAAATGACAAAGGCTACGATGAGGGTCGACTTGCAAGCATGGGAGCTGTTCTTAATAGCCCCCTCTCTGGTGAAGAATAGGGCAGAGTAACGATCACAGGTGGTTGATATAAGTGAGAAAGAGAGCGTAGTTATATGTGGAGGTATGTGTGAAAAACGACAACCGCAGTTTATAACAACATTCTTTGAGATAGTGTTGTCTCTTGTTCTCCCAATCCTCAAACAAGGTAGCCCTCGCTACACGTATAAACACTTGAATGCAGCGTTTTTCTTTGGGAGAACACCAGCGTACACTATTGATTTGGACGCGGACGGTTGATGCCTTTGTCGTCATTAGATTCCTGTGCCCTCCATTGTCCGTTGAATTTTTGCAATTCAATGATGACAATTGTTCAGGACAAAGGCAGGGAAACAAGCAGTGTTTTGCCGCATTCAGCGACCTAGCAGGGGTCCAGCCTCCAGGCCCTCTAACCTTTTACAGTGTTGTAAGAACCAGCTAGTTCAGCTGGCCAGCCACCGCTGTGAGGTGGCCCGTCTTTGTCCCGGGCACAAAGCTCCCATATGTCACATACAGGGCCAAACAAACGTCGAGGTTCGGATGGGAGAGCGGCCTTCAGCACAATATTGCCGCGCATTTGTCCTTGTCTCTTAGTCAGCACACATTTCTCGGGAAGACATCCTCTTTCAGAATAATGTTTACTAATACTCTGATTACCGACAATTATTAAACAAGTCATATAACTGTGAAGTACCAACATTCAAATAGATGATTGCTTGTTTGTGTGGAACATGACTTTACTGGAAGAGTTTTTAGAGCTCTGTATTAAAACTGCAGTCACACCTTGTAATCCATGATAGATATACTTTATTTCATAATTTTTATGTAATTTTCAATAACAATATATCAAGTTGTTCAAAATGCTGAGGTCCCATATGTCACATACAGGGCCAAACAAACGTCGAGGTTCGGATGGGAGAGCGGCCTTCAGCACAATATTGCCGCGCATTTGTCCTTGTCTCTTAGTCAGCACACATTTCTGGGGAGGACCTCCTCTTTCAGAATAATGTTTATTAATACTCTGATTACCGACAATTATTAAACAAGTCATATAACTGTGAAGTACCAACATTCAAATAGATGATTGCTTGTTTGTGTGGAACATGACTTTACTGGAAGAGTTATTAGAGTTCTGTATTAAAACTGCAGTCACACCTTGTAATCCATGATAGATATGCTTTATTTCATAATTTTTATGTAATTTTCAATAACAATATATCAAGTTGTTCAAAATGCTGAGGTCCCATATGTCACATACAGGGCCAAACAAACCCTGAGGTTTGGATGGGAGAGCGGCCTTCACTTACAATGCTGCACATTTGTCCTTGTCCCTTATATAGTCAGCACACATTTCTGGGGAGACCCTTCTCTTTTAGAATAACGTTTATCACTGTGACATTGAAATAGCACAAAAATTGATATTCCACATGCAATTGCATAAACCACTCCATCATATTAGCTCCATTTTTCCTTTTAAGAATTGAACCTTCACATTGTCTTGTGCAAAGTATGGATTAAATGTTACTTAATAAGATACCACATTCTTATATCACTGTAATTGTACTTCTTTATTGTACTTAACTTTATGGATATAGTAAGATACCACATTTTAATATCACAGTTAGTAATACTTCTGCTTTATCACCATGATCTGCACTTAGCTCGTACGAGCATAAATGTGCAATTATTTTGATTACCATTAAGTATCAGACTTATAAGTACGAAGCTGCATTCAATTGTATTATCAAATAGTGAATGCTTGTTTGTCTGGAATATGACATAATGGAGTTATTACAGTTGTGTAATGAAAACTGCAGTGACTGTCAGATTATGTCATCATTGATAATTATGCTTAATTTCCTAATTCATTTGTAATTTTCAATAACAACATATTCAAGTAACCTTTAGAATACTGAGGCCTTCAAAGCTGTTTCGAATTCAAATTAATGCTTATTTCATGATTAACCATAAAATAGCAAGGATACAGAGGTAAACACTTGTACTGCAAGGCTGGATTACATACCAACACTTACTGCAATATCGCAGGAATCCCTCTCAACAACCCCCATTCCAGAAGCCCATCAATCTCCTTGTCTTCCAACCACCCGTTAAGCTATTAGTAAAGCTGAATTGTTTCTTCATTCATAGTTTGCATTTGATATTATATATCCTATTCTCATGCAAAACATAGAACTTTTAATTAATATTTATGAGGGAAACCATATCATGTTTAGGTGTATTTGGTTTCTTTTGTTATCCTCAATTGAGGTGATGCATGATGCTTTTTCAAGAAGCAAGCTATTAAAAAAACGTTTGTTTTCAACCTTTTTTTAGCCTTGAAAGATTACATTCTCTTTGGCCTTGGCCGTTTTTCAACAGTAGTACAATCCAGCTTTGCTACAGCTCAGTTTTTTTAGCCAAGCATACCAGGTCACCCCTACTCTTCTCGAAAAGTGTGTTGGGTTCTTTTATGTGCAGAGGTTTGAACTTTTGAAGCTTGAGGATAAGGCCTGAAGCTCCTTCATACACGGGGCCGCTGGCATTATGTCATCATCCAAAATGGCAAATGTGATCCCTTACAACATGTCCAAGCTGGGGCCAACAAGATGATTGTACATGATTTTTATCAAAATATTTTGAAGATGCGTCACATGAAATTCAATTGTCTTGTGATGGATAAGGTTGTTGTACGTCCTTGTCAGCTTCCAGTTCTGTCAAAGCCTTGCCGGGAATCCTATAAGAAACAAGAGATACAAAAATGGAATTTCTGCTGCAGTACCAAGGTCACATACCAGGGGGCCCAAAATTGACCTTGAATTTCGGCTTCACAACACCTACCCACATACCAAATATCATTGTAATCCATCAAGAGGTTCTTGAGTTATGCTAACTAGAGTGGTGCGGAAACACAAACAAACAGACAGACAGACACACAGACACACCCAAAACTATATCTCCATTTTTCATGGAGATAAAAAAAGTTGCACAGCAAATGTGAGCACATCTTTAACCTTTAGCACACTGAAGTAGATGTTTACCTTCCAAGTCTCTATTTGTTACAGGGTTAGGCAGCAGGGAGAAGGTTAAAAGCCACACTTCACTCTTAACCATGATTAAAGGTGACTGATGTTCAAGTGGTGAGTCATTGTCATTCTGGTTTGTTTGACAGTGAGGTTCCTAACCAGGGCTGTCTCCAGCTTTTAATTTGTTTCCGTCCCATTCATTGGTTGGGAGCCAATGTATTGAATTTTCCTTGTAAAATTCGTCCATTTTAAGCTTACATGCCATAAAGTTCAGATTTGGGGACGGACAAGGTACACATTTTTCCGTCCCAACAAGCAAATTTCCGTCTCAGGACGGGTCCTGGAGACAGCCCTGTTCCAAAACAATTTTATTATTATTATTATCATTATTATTAGGGAGGCTGAATACTCTCTTCGCAGCCAGGGGCTGAATTGTGAGGAGCACACAATTGGCGGGGCTGCCATTCGGCGCGCAGGTGACCTCAATACGACAATTGCCCCATGTGCGGCCATAGGACTGTAGGTTTTGAACTGGTCACATTGGGAAGGACCCCTACTCTTTTCGATGAGTGTGGTGGGTTCTTTAACGTGCCTGATATTATATAATTTATACATCTCAATTATTCTAAATTTATCAATCAGATTAACAGCAATGAAGTTGGAAAAAACAACTTGAAGGAAGTTTGATATATTTTTATCCCCCTTGAAAAGAAACTTGACGAAATTGTTTCTGAAAGGTTACTCAGATTTCTAGTATTACCTATCAAAAACAATTTTTGTTAAGTTTATTTTCAAGGAGGATAAGAATATAAAGTTAAATCAATCCAAAAAGGCTACATAATCATACTGCAATTGATGTACTTAATGACTCTAAATTTAGACACTTCATAAAACCTTTGATTAGAATGTGATTTAAGTATGGCAACGCTTGATGTTCTCAGCTAAAGGAAAAGAGGAATCAAAATGACACGATCTCAGGAACTGCCCTTATTTCTGTACAAGTGTTCCACAAATAGAGCCGTGAAAACCCCTTACAAGATTCAGTCACTTGATTCCCTCCTCTAGTTCAGTGAAAACTTGTTTGAACTTCTGGTCCTTTAATAAACACGGCAGCACACAATTAGTAGGTGCTTCGTTCCTTGATTATCCTCGCTGGAAGCATCATTACACCCTTCTATTAATTTACACAGAGGCAAAGCCTTCTGAAGTTATTTGTAATTTGTGCACTCAGCAGGAGCATCTATGGAGCACAGAAGATGATTTCCGACGACGACGATCGCCCATATTTATCCGTCTTGTTACCGGGAAATGCAATTATGTTCTCGGAGTGTTGAACAGCGGTAAAAGGGAATTAGATAATCAGGAATGTTTGTTGGTGTCGATCTCGTTGTAATTTGTGCGGGGCGCGCGCATTTCGGGTGGAAAAAGGAATCGCAAGAGAGTCCCCTAACTAAAAAACGGGGCAATCCAATTAGTCGATAGTGGCCAGTATTAAATGCTCCTCTGAAAGCAATCAATGGGCAGTTTTTGTCGGTGTGCCTTTCCAGCACACTGAATGGATTGGCGTTTCATCACTTGGCGGTTTGGGACGACTTGATTAATTAAATGGTTGGGAGTGAGAGGCGCAACTGTTGGAGATGAATTGATGTGTGGATAGCTTTCACGGGCCGTCATTAGGGCTTCATCGCCAAATTTCCCCGAACAAATTGGATAAAAGGAGATTGAAAAGTATCGCTTTTATCTGGGCTGCTTTGAACAGTTGTGGTTACCGAGATTGAAAATGTGGGCAGCCATATAATATGTACCGACAGTCCAATCAGGCATTGATGACTTCAGTGTCTGTTCCATTCTGCTTCTGAATAAGCTATGAAAAGTACAGTCACATCTAGTAGTTTTACTCAATATCATATCATAGGGCATACAAGATATAGTTTAGTAGCTGTTTCACTTAAAGTACAATACATGTATTTAGACTCTAGGGTCTAGTCTAGATACTAGGAAAAGTCTACAACATTGTAAAAGAGAAAAAAAAAGTCTGACTCATTGAAATTGCGACACCATAATCTATTGTCACCAAATCCACTATGACTGGTAAATTTGACACATGAATTCTTCTATATGATTGCATCTCGTATATGAATTATGCAAAGTTATGATTTTACTTTTGGTGCTGTTTTGTGGCATGTTTTTACGCATTCAAGAATTACAACCAGAAATATCAAATTAGGTGAAAGGATATGAATGAGATACATAAAAATTGTTGAACAAAATTTAATGCAAGTGACTTCCTGTATCAGTTGTTACATGGTGAAATGTTTTAAAGGATGTTAAAGTACACTCAGAGCCATTGCAATATAAGTTATCAAAGTTTGCATTAGATAAATTTTGAACAAAGTAAAGAATCCTTTCAATTATTTCTGGTTTGCTTAAGCCATTTTCCTATTTAGCCATTATGATATGACCTGTCTCACAAGGCATTACAATTAATAGAATGGCACATTAATCTTTTCCAAATTAATTGACACTGATGAGTAATTGTCCAATAAACAAAGGTTGATGACGGTTTATCCTCTCAAGAGACATGGAGGTTTGTCCCAACAGGGAAACATAATAGATTCATACAAATTACATGTAATAGATTCATACAAATTACATGTAATTAAGTGCAACCGACCCTGGCCAGCTGTGTTTATGACATACTTGGAGAAAAAGGGTAAGGATTGTCCCATTACTCTCCAAGCAGAGGTTGGTGGAGAAGATTGTGACCTTTTTATCATATGCCCTGTTTTCTGTTTTCTCATCAACATTGGTGGAGAGTGCCGACAGAAAACGGGCCATAAAAAGGTCACAATCTTCTCCACCAACCTCTGTTTGGAGAGTACAAGTCCCAATTTTTGAGGCTGTTGGGGCAGTGGGTTGTTATCCACTGAGTCTAGGGCACATAGGCAGAACCTTGCTTGGAGTTGTTGTCCTCCAATTTTATGGTTAAATTTTCATTGATTTATTTCTTTTATTGACTTTCCCACTGCCACCTAACCTTATTACCAGGACTATCAACTCACCTTATACTTATATTGCCTTATTCCTTGACAAAGACTGGAGCTGATCAGACAAAAATTTGGGTAAGTCCTGGAAGTTTTTGGCCATTTTGAGTTCAACGTTGAATCAGAATTATTACCACGGCAGGACCTATGTCGTTGAAATTTCATTCAAAGTTTATTTATTGCCCTAGCCCCATAACAAGTATAGCAATTTGGTTCCAAAAAGCTGCATTGACAATAATCTAGTTTGAAGTTTTTAAGTTCACATTAAACCTGTACTCTGTTTTTATTTTTGGCAAGTTTGTATTTTTTGGCTTGAGGTGATAATGTCGAACTAAAGACTACACTTTCAAAACTTCTAGCTTGTACTTTTTTTATCCATCAAATTTATTCAATTAAAAAGTTTAGCGATACAGAATCATGTAATATTATATTGAATTTGTAATATAAGAATCTATAACGTTAGTATAGACTTGAACTTTTGGTTATTTTCTTTTCCATCCTGTATAATATTATTCTGCTCAGTTGTGCAACTTTTCATTTTATTCCTACCAGCTTTATCTAACACAGTAACAGAAAATGAAGTTTTCAATGGCTCAGTGCTTGAGTATGACATTGACTATGACATAAAAGAGTTGCTACTTTTTCCCAGAGTGTACTATTTATTGTCCCGGCCATGTATTGCCGTGAAAGTAGAAGTGTAATATATTGTCAGGTCCCACTCACACGGGTGGTCGGTCCGCTAATCGCGCCCACCGTGTTTTGTACTCCCACAAGTGCGATTTTATCCCCGATGTAATTTGTACCTAACTGTTGGCTGAGGCCAGTAATACCGCCATGATTTGGTGGTTGAATGATTGCGAGACGACGTGCGTTGTGGGAAGATTCATCAACGCCGGGCCGACCCGCGTGACCGCTGTGGCTGTTAAGTGCTGTACGCTTTATTAACGCCGTGTTACACTTGAAAATTAAATAAACTCTGGACCATTGGGAAATTACAGGTCTCCGATGGGGAGAGTTGTGAGGAAATTACCGAACGATCGCCGGGATTTCTGGTGGAAGGAAAGCGCGGGGAAAGCAACGAGCGGTGTCAAACGGAGTGCCGGCTCCCGCGCAGGGATTGGCCACGATTATGAATAATTCTTGTAAACAGTATCTGTGGTTATGACAGGTTTTTATCTTGTGAAGTGGATCAGGTAATTACGGATTTGTGCTCGCCCATAAATGGATTTGGGCTTTTATCCACGGGGCCTGAATAATAGCCACTCTTTCTGGTAAAGGCTTTTTTGTCCGGGTCTGAAAACATAATACGGGGTTAAGATATGGATAGGAGACAAGGCACTCAACACCTCACTTACCACAATAAAAGCTTGCTTTGGATTTTTAGATTGGTTTGTTCGGGGTTTCGTGACCCTGTCACTTAGAGCAGTGCAAAGGGGGTGACCTCTCTTACTTCCCATAGACCGAGAGGTTTTCACATTTGCCCTACCTATAGTGCAGGAAATACATGTTTTTCTTCTCCTTCCTATAATGTCAGTCTTATCGTAATCCGCAATCTATGGGGAGTGAGAAAATTGCAAATTCAGGGAGTACTTTTAACATCATTATGTGCTGCTATTCAGTACCGGTTGTTTGAGAGGCAAACTTTTATGATGAAGACATTACTGCGTAGCAATCAAACTCTATTGGATCATTTCATCTAAAACATCTTTCATTGTAAGAAAGCTTTTTGACATCAATCCTGCAGCAGGTACTTTTCAAAGCTAGAGTTTTGCAAGTGTTGGAGGGAAGGTTTTAAGCTAACAGGAGAAAACAAATTGTGACTTTCAGTGGACTACTTTCAAAATCACAGTCAACATTCTCACGTCTCAATGTAAAAAGCTTCAAATACCAGTGATCTTTCTCTGAAAAGTTTTGACAGGTCAATTTAGTGTCAAATGCATGCGTCAAAGAGAAGGTGCATTTTAGTAGTTCTTTGGCATTAGTTTGGGCTCTGCAAGGAGGAAAATAGTTGAAGATGGTATGGTCAAACTTTTATAGGCCTAATAGATAATTCTACCAACTTGAAGGAAATTTAGAGAAAAAATGCTGACTATATGTTTTTAGCCTCGTTGGTTCTACATGGTCATTTTATATTGTTAGTTTGGGCTGTGCAAGGAGGAAAATAATTGAATATGGTATTGTCAAACTTTTCTGTTAGGCCTTGCGTAATTCTACCAAAGTGGTTTAACCACCTTGATTCTACATAGACCTCAGTATTGCAACACTACTTCAGAATCTGTAACTGTCCACACAGAGGTCAAAGGAATGTAGCCGTGGCTGCCTTCAGCGGGCTGACTTTGACTGAGTCACTGAACTGGTAACAAAGTTTTCTATGTAATTTCCCATTTCGCTTGTTCGCGTGCCCTTGGAGAAGACGCGGTTGTCACCTGAAAGGCAGAATCAGCCGCGGTTGAATCGCCTGCCAACAATGTTAATTGTCACGCCACACAATCTTATTCTCGTTGCAAACACATCCCAAATTGATTGCAGAAAATTAAACCTGCGCCGAACCAATTGGTGGGGGTGTCCAACTCTAATCCAATTGTGGCGACCAGTTTCATATTGATTCCTGATTAAAGCGGAGCTAAATTGGGCTTCAAGTCTAACATCCTCAGCCTCAGTAGGAATGAAGGGCCTTATAGACCGGCCTTGTCAACATTTAATTTCGTCTGTTGTGCTTTGATGATGCTGAAAAACCATTAGGCTGAAATGCGGCAATTCCCGGTGGGGCGGCGGTCGGTTTGAGAGCGCGGTTGTGATGAGACGGGGTTGGAAATGAAACGCGGAACCGATAACGCGCCGATGAAGAGTGCGTCGACAATGTCTGATTGAATGGTGCTTTGATTTTCGTTTAATTTTCAATTGCTGTGATTATGTACGGCGAGCGGCGGATAGCGGTTGGAGGAACAGCGACGCGACCTCTACAAGCCAATCGCAAGGACGTGGGCACACACACACACACACGGCGTCTCGCCGCGGACAGAGAGAGAAAAAAAAAGCCTGCAAGTTGTGTGGTCCAATCATTCAGGGCTTGTCAGGGTTAACCGGGGATTTGGCCTACACGCTCCAGCAACTTGTACAAATTGTATCTCTTTCAAACGCTCCATCCAATAAGTTGGCATCAGCCTTGTCGGCTCCGTGGGACGTACGTGCATGTCAAGTATTCCTGCCTCATACATAAATCATTGTTCAGCCCATAGTCAACGTTTCCTTTTCTCTTCACAAGGAGGAGACGCGCTTTGTCGCATGCTTGCCCGGGATCTTCCCTTCCACGCCCCGCGCACAACACAGGCATTGAGTCCCAGCCCAGACCCGGCAGATAAGCATTAGGTCATGCATTTATTCTGCCTTTATATCTCTTCAATGACGTTCCCCGCCTAATTGTCCCTATTTGTGTTTTCTCTTTTGTCCCAATTACGGCAGCAATCGGGGAAAATCATGTCCTTTGTAATAAACTAAATGGTGACATAATCATGGCTGTGCTGTCGCTCTCTATGGATGTGTGGTTAGGTAATGACATTATGCCTTGTTCTTCACTCCTTGCCCTTCCTGTCTCAGACTTCATTTAGGATCGTGAGTACAGGAACACAAATTGATAACTTGATTACGGCGATGTGTAAATTCCTTGGGGCAAACCCCCCGCTCCCTTGCCAATCTGCTATGTGTGCATAAAATGCCTCCGCGGGTATCAAAATCATTCAGGGGTGCCTTATGCACTTAGTAGAGCATTTTGAAAGTTAAATAAGGAGACTTTAGGGTTAATCTTTTGCAAAGCTGCTTAAGTTCTTGTTTGCATTGTGCCACGGGGGTGGAACAAAATACTGTATGAAATTGATATTGAGTAGATAAGTCCCAAAAGTAAAGAATCACGACCTTCATTTCTAAGTTTCTGAACTTTCCTTACAGTAAGATTATTCTGACAAGACTATTGGAATATTAGAAGTATATGATTATTGTAAGATGAGAGGCGAATGTTCTATTTATGGAAAGTGTCAGAGCTTTTGAGCCGGATAAATCTGTTTCTCATGAATTTTATTAGCATAATTTCATGCTGTCTCTTTTCTATGATTAATGCATTAAAAGGGTAAAGTACAGACATGGTACCGTAGAAGTTATTAACTAAGTTAAATTCTTGAACATATGTGGTACATTTAATTTGTTGTTTTTGATATCGCATTATTGTTTATTCGTACAAAAATACAGGTTATTGTCCAGCTATGACCTTTTTATACAGTGCCTTCTATGATCATTACCGGGTATGGTATAACCATAGATATTGCAACATTTATCTGTCTTGTTAAGTTTGCAGGTAATGCCATTTTGTATTGCCAGGTATCCAGTGGAATCGACAGAAATGGTTGGTTTTGATACCAGGCTAATTTTTGTAGGCAGCCTAGTAGGCTGATTACATGACCTGCACGAAGTGATTCCTGTCACTGCATGGCTTCTGCTTGGGTGTCCGATAATCCGGCATAACGGAGAAAACATTCAGGTGAAATGAAGAATCCAGGGGTTACAGGTGTGTAGCTGGATCAGAAGGTGCAACACAGGTGTACATGTATGTCTGCAGGTGAAGGCAGGTGTTTTTCATACAGGTGACAGAGTTTCCACATTGGCAACACTTAGGTCTATTATAGATATAGAGACTCACTTACCAAGCACTTAGGGTGTACACAGTTTTGGAAGCACTAAGTTGCATTGTCAATAATATTTCAGCAAAATGATGGGCCTGTGCAGGGTTAGCTGACGTTGTTAAACATTTTATCTTGTGGGACATACTCCACGAGCACTGGAGATTGGCACAATAGAGTTGTGCTGTTTGTATGATACTTGTGAGCATTATCTTAAAGTCTAAAGAATGTTGTAATTCATATACAGTAATTTGACTGTAAAAGAAAATTTTCAGGAAAATATTTGGATACTTGTAGCATTTGAGGTACATAAGTTGTCAAGTTTAACACTTGCGGAATATGTTTTTATGCATTATTGGGGCTCGAATTCTACTCGCACATATACAAGTGAAGGTGAAGGTTGGGTTGGGTTGTGTCTAGGTATTCCTGCATAGGTTTCATTGATATAGCAGATTACAAGATTTAGAATTGTACTTCAGTCAAAGTTGCACCAAAAGACCACTCATGACGAGGAGTCAAGGACCAATAAGATCTGGTCTGCATAGACAGGTGATCTCTATTGACGGGATTCTTCATGTTTGTGTCAATGGAAAAATAACACAAAAAGTGGCCACAATGCCCAGGTGGTCCTTAAAGGAAAGCTACACAAAAAATTAAAAATCCCTCTATGCTATGCTTAATTTATTCCAAAGTCAAATTCTTACTTCAAGTTGTTTCACATAAGTCCGTCATAGTTCTGGGATTTTCCACAGTTTGCAACTTATGCCGTGCTGACGCCTTCTCGCCTGATAATTGAATTATATGACGTCAGTGTTTCAAATTTTTCACCTGATGATTGAATTTCAGAACACTCACGTCATATAATATAATCATCAGGTGAAAAATTTGAAACACTGACGTCATATAATTCAATTATCAGGTGAGAAGGCGTCAGCACGGCATAAGTTGCAAACTGTGGAAAATCCCAGAACTATGACGGACTTATGTGAAACAACTTGAAGTAAGAATTTGACTTTGGAATATGTTAAGCATAGCATAGAAGGATTTTCAATTTTTTGTGCAGCTTTCCTTTAAGTAGAGGTGGTCACTTGTATAGGTTTGACGGTACTAAAGAACATCTTCAAATCATTGTTTTTTGATGGACTTGGTTAAAGAAAAATAACTGGTGCAGGCAATTTGAATATGTGTGGTGCAGGTAATTTTGGATTTCGTTAAGACAGAGTGATTTTCTTTGCACAAAAAAAATATTTTGAGTCCTCGTTCTGTAGATTTGTATGCAGCTGACATATGCAGGGTTACTGTCAAAAGTCAGTAGGAGAGCCCTTCTCTCTTGAATCCAGTCCTTTGCAATGTGATGATGATGTCAATGGCGTCTTAGGTGAGATCACAGCCCAAAAGCTGCATCACAGGTGCGTCCACACACTGTGCATTCGACAGTAGCGCTGGGGTCTGGTCTCCATTCCTTCCAGGAGAGCCTATAATGTTGTCATAACCCCAGATCCATGACATGTCGGTGTAGAGATGTTATTCCAGGGATTACTGTAAGTATGTATAAAGGGCTCTTTTCCCCACACAGCTAGTCCAAGTGGTCACGCCCCGGATCAGACTGAATGGGGGATTTGTCACCAGAAAGCAGACTGGCCCACAGAAACCCTGGCTGTACCATGGGGCTCGGGTCAGGAGGGTTAAGCCGTACTTACGGCCCTGACACCCCTGTCAATAAACAAGACTGGATTCTTCTGGATTCACTGACAGGAGGATTAATCCAGTTAGGGCAAGTCCATTTTTGAACGCGGAAGATTTTTGGAATTTAAAAGGAGATACAATGTACTGAAGCCTGTGTTGTTCATCTTTGAATCTCTAGATTTTCTGGGAAAATTTCATCGCTTTAAGATTTGGAGAAATTTGCATAATCGTCTTGCAGAATAAGCACATTGTGTAGAAGTCAAAGCAGTCATCATCAATTAAAGAAGGATACAGAGCTTGTAAGAGAGAGTAGAATAAACATGATTTTTCCTACCAACAATTTCTAACTGAGGCTAATCGATCAAGTACTATACTGTTCAAGATTAATGGAACAACATAATGCATGATTCAGTTACAGGTAGTGCTACAAGATTGGGAAGGGAGGCTGATAGATATTACAAGAAAATGGTTACTATAATTATAGTCAAACATTTTTTTCCAACTTTGATCAAATTATTAGGGATTAAAACCTAGTATAATTGACTCTATTAAACATTCCTGTTTCAAGTCAAAGATTAGAATTAACAATAGCTTGCAAGCTATTGTAGAATTATTCATATTGCAACTTTATGAAAAATTTGTTATCCCCATGTTTCTATTACAACCCGTTATATAAGTGTCACCAAGCTACCAACAGGGCATTTTTCACGTCATACTTACAATAAAGCCCGGATAGAATGATATCTCTGTATAGAGCCTTTTATTCCATGTTATTGAACAAGTTTTTGTTCAGAAATCCTTTTGTCCAAGAAATTTTTTGTTAGAAAATCTCATTGTGCTGTGCTGTGAATAGGCGAGGGTGCGTTATAGAAATTGTATTCGTGTTTATCCACATAAAGACCACGAGGCTTTGCCTAAAAAGGCCTTTTACGTATTTCAGTGCCACTGCTATCTCCACCTTACAGACTACCTCCTATGAGAGGCCGCTGTCGTTATTGTTGTAGCTGTCAATCATGACCAGCTTGATATTAAACTTGCATTGTAGGGGGCTTATGCAATTTTTCATATCTTTCAATGCGAGGGCTGATAAGTGAATGATGCCATATATTTTCCTCTGCCGTTGAGTTAAGGGAACAACAGCACTTTTGAAGCTAAACACCTGGAAAACGTCGGTTATTTATTTTAATGTCTGTCTGTTGCGCCTTTGTGTAGGTAAGGCATCCAAAGTCTACAATAACTTATATTGCAGGGCTAAATAGATTGTAAATTAAAGATGATGTATTTTTTTCTGGTTGTACATCAAATAGCACAGAGTTATCAATATATTTCCTTGTAAATTAGAAATGATGTATTTTTTCTGGTTGTACATCAAATAGCACAGAGTTATCAAATAATGTAGTAGTTCCTTTTGAAATCTTTATTATATATGTATGGATTCTATTTGATTAATTTTTTCTCTACTTCAAAGTATCATTATGATAATAGTATGCGTACAAGTGTAAATAGAGTAAATGTACAAAATGTAACTGTGCTACCCCTAGGGATGACAAGTCAATCTCCTGAAACAAATATCACAGTAGAGATACTGTAAATGCAGAAATGTTTGTGTTGGTTTTATGTTCGCAGTTTTCACGGTGAACTATTTACCGCAAACTGAAACCACAGCAAAAAGACGTTCCATTGTGTGACTGTAGCGCTACTATTGTTTCAAAGTAACGCGAACTCAAAACCACCGCAAACACTCCATTTTCTCCCTACCGCGAAATTAAATCCCTGCAAACATTTCTGCATTTAAAGTAATACTTTGCACATAACATCAAGTATAATCAGTGTGTAAAAATTGAGGCACAATTCAAGTTAGACAAGACGTATTTCAAGCAATTTAAAAGTTAACTTTAGTGATAATCTAGTTTTTTGAAGGTCAGCCATCTTTCATACATTCAACATTTTCATTTATGAAAAATTTTACTTTACGGAAAGCCTAATTTTTGAGTATTAAAGTCATCTTTCATACATTCATCATTTTCATGTATGAAAAATGTAACTTTGGTGAAAGTCTAGTTTTTTGAAGGTGTGTCATCTTTCATACATTCAACATTTTCGCTTGTGAAATATGTGAAGACGTATTTATTGAACTTGCAGGTTGACTGCGGATATCTGACGAGGTTTGTATTACCAGACCAGGAAATTAAAATCCTCCCAATCCTCACCTTCTTAAGATGATACGATAGCAACAACAACAACAGTTTCAGCACCATATAAATCAACCACCAGGGTTCCAAGTTGTTCAAGTTTCCTTGCTGTTTCTGTAGTATTTTTTGCAGGGAGGGGTTGCTAGCCCTTTCCCTTTAACGTGCACAAGGCACCCCCTTCTACCACCAGGGTTCAAAGTTGTTCGAGTTTCTTTGCTGTTTCTGTGGGAAGTTTCCTTTTCTGTAGCAGGGTATATCTTTACTGGAAGAGGTCGCAAGCCCTTCCCCTTTAATGTGCACAAGGCACCCCCTTCTACCGCCAGGGTTCAAAGTTGTTCAAGTTCCTCGGCTGTTTCTGTAGTGCAGTGGTTTGTGCACTGTGCCTCTCACCACATCTGGTTCAAATTCCATGGAGCCAGAAGCCTGAGTTTGTGCCTGGATCTGGACACGACTGGAAAAGATGTGCATCGTCCTATTGGATGGGGACGTAAAGCGGGCGGCCCCTTGTATGAGGGAGCTTTAGGGTGTCAAACCTCTGCTCGTAAAAGAACCCAACACAGTTATCAAAAAGAGTAGGAGTGACCCGGTGTGCTTGTTCAAAAACACTCAAGCTGTAGCAAAGCTGTATTGCACTACTAGCTAATGAAAAATTGTCGTGCTTCGTCCTCATTCTGAGGTTCAACCGCTTTACCGTTACCTATCAGGATATATTTTTACTAGAAGGGGTTGCTAGCCCTTCCTCTTTAACGTGCTCAAGGCACCTCCTTCAACACGGGACCCTATTTTCCGACCCTTCCGAAAGACAGGTGCAGCCCCAACCGAGATGCAATTCCCAGGTGTTGATCTAGGATCCCCCAGTTCCCAACTAATCAGAACCAGGAGCTCAACTGTGAGGCTGCTGCCAGTTGAGCTACAGGGAGATCTCTAGGGTTCAAAGTACTGGATGTATAATATGCACTTTTGTGCACCCAAAATTGCAGCTGTGCACCTAATCTTTGGGTGTGGGTGCAGATGCTTGTGTAGGGTTACGTGATATATAAAGTGACTATTGTTCGCTAATATATGTAGCGTATTCAAGTGTCAGAAAAAAAAAAGTAAAACCTTTGTTGTATTACGTGTTTGAAATTTTGAAGTTTTAAGCTATAGAATTTCATTTCATGCTCTGAAGAGTGGCAGAAATATCAGTTCCTGTTGCTGACATTGTACCTTATTTTATGTTGTGCACCCAAATTGTTTCTGTGGACCTAAATTTTTAGGTTAGGTGCTCCAGTGCACCTATTCACAAAAATGAATTTCAAGCCCTGACCATGTTTTCACAATGCCATCTCTACAGTTACATATAACAAACTCCAACCAAAAACACTTTCTCCCCTCTCAGAACTTCTTTGTGTGGTTTGGTAACAAGAATTAATCTTGACTTTTCACCTATGGTCGTATCATAGTTCATACATCTTCGGTTTGTTTGTTAAAGCCAGGCAATATTTTCTTCTTTGAACCGTCTTTACAAAGTTTTGATGTGTAGGTGTAGAACTTTCAAGTTCATATATCATAGACGCTATCAGGTAGTTTGATGATATAGTTGTCTTTAGTTTGTTGCACAGTTTATTTGAAATTGTTTAGTACGGATGTAGTGATGATTATCGTTTAGTCTATACCTCTGTGTGTTGGTTTTCGGGTCCAATTTTCTTACTTTTCTACAAAGTATCCGTGGCGATCCGTAAATCATGCTCATAATAACATATGGACGCTGCCGTGTCTATTAAGATGTGCTTGATATCTTCCTTTCATGCCTCTCACCTTTTATGACTTCCTTTTTTCCAATAGAAATGACCTCCCCTTTGTCCGTCTGACACGAAGAAACAGTTTAGATCGTCCGTGGGCGATAAAACCCGTATGCGTAAGTACGGCCGCATCCCAGGTTTATTCACTCGGACTGGCAGGTGTCTTTGAATGCGGCGTCCATTTCTCCTATCGGAGCGTCTAGTGTGCTGGGCCCTTTGTCGGACCACAGCCCGCACAATCCTTACCTATCTCCCAGGCTTCGACTCTGAAAGACCACGCCGCATAAAAGAGATCCTTTATTACTATAGAAACCCTCTTTGGGATGCCCTTCGCTACGCTGTCTGTCAACGTTGAAGATGGATTAACGATATATTACTCCTTTTTGTTACAGGTGGGATGGACCTGTCTGTTATCGTGGTTGGTTTGCGAGGAGAAAGGGGTATCCCGTTTGAAATCTCGAACTCGCCCTTCGCTTGAGCTTGGAGAATCGTCAGCTTTTTTTTTTACACGTTGGCCAGGTAATCCCTCTTTCTGTACAATGTCTTCGGCAGGTCTCTTCTGCCTTTGTTGCGGCAGGAGTCCATCATTTTCTCCCGTTGGTCATGCTTCTTTGATAAGGTGAAAGTGTGCTCAACTGACTTTTACTTTCGTTACATCTCCCACGGTGACAGAATGATTGACAGGTTGGTCAGATGGATTGGACCCAGTTTTTGTCCAATTCGATGATGTCATTCAGGTACCATATACAGTCAAAGCTGCCCCAGATGACCACACATGGGACCAAAAAAATCTGGTCTATGTGGACAGGTATATAGACAGGATTCACAATGCTTAGTCAGTGGGAAAAATCATCTAAGGGACGCCAAAAAGTGGTCACATTGGCCCGGTGGTTCTTATGTAGAGGTCACTTGTATGGGTTTGACTGTTAGTGTCTGGAAAGCTGACTTCTTAGATCAAAACTGTGTTTGGCTGCATTGATACAAAACTGATGAATTAGCATTGTCAAATGATACATATTCTTGAACTGAACTTTATAAGAAGTACATGTTACAGTCAAACCTGTACAAGTGTTAACCTCTACATACCAACTGGCCAATGTGACCACTTTTTGGTGGTCCCATAGATAATTAGACTCAGACTATAGTGACCACCTATGAGTGGTTTTCATGGGCAGTTTTGATGGTACTTGATATATACATATTTAATGTATGCAATGGCATTTACTAATAATGTAGCCTGGTATCCTTGTCTGTTTCCCATTGAGGTACAGACTGTTCTCGCCAGGCCTTTTCAGCATAGGGGCCCCCTATGCTGTGATCTGGACCCCCTATGCTGTGATCTGGACCCCTATGCTGTGTTTCAACCAGCATAGGGGTGTTTCTTTCTCGGACAAACCTTGTGACCCTTCATAAATCGTATAAAAAGTTCATATTTGGCTTTAGAATGAGGCTGTGACAGAGGAAAAACTCTACTTCACAAAATTTATCCCTCAAAATGCATGAAATAATGTCTCATTGGGTTATGAATTTACAAATTTTCTGGGAGAACATGCCGGACTCCCTACTCTGGTCACTCCATGCGTGACTTGCACCGCGTTAAGTTGGCTCTCTGTACCTGACCCCTATGCTGTGAAAAAATCCTGGTGAGAACACTGGTAACAAACCCAGTTGTAAGGACACAGCTGTTACAGACACCTTGACAATCATATCAGAAGAGCCATCAAAGTCTTGACCGCTGCATTGATGCATGTCATTGTTTGCTTACAGTATTCAGCTTTAACCTGTTGAAATCTGGTGTTTCACTGCAGCACAGCTGTATACTGTAAGTCTTGAAATGTTTGCTGTGTCTTTATTTTCACGATGACTTCTTTCCGCAAAATCATACCACAAACTTACTACAGAATTGTTTCAACCTGAAACTTAAAAAATATGTTTGATACCGCAAAAATCTTTTTTCCCCTTCTCCCCTGCGATCAAGTCCTGTAAAAATAGATAGATTTACAGTATTAGTAATTGACTCCCTTTTATGTTTTACATTACCAGAACTAACAGATGTTGATGTTTTAAGGTCTTTATTCTATGTTTTAGATTGACCTTACAACACGGTTGATGTTGACTCTCACAGTGCTTATTAACTAGATCATCATCATAGCTTGTCATTGTTTCTCTCCACCCAGTCCAGTGCAGGAACGGAAGGAACAGTTTCAATTGGGAATTCAAGTAGATTAGCCCAGAGATTACAACTAGAACTCTAGAAAATTGAATGTCAGGCGATAATTTTGCCATTTTTGGAGGGATGATAATTATTTTCCCAGCTTACAAGAATTTGTCATCAAGTGCCTCGAGGATATATTCTTCCGGGGGACTATTTAATCAGGCTATCTAACCACAATATTACTATGTAATTGTAAAATAAAGAAATCAGGATACAAAGAAATCAAGCTAAAGCGACTTTTCAATCAGTAACCTTTATACCGCCAATTAAAGTTCGCATGAAAATGTCAAGACACGACTTCCTCAAACGACTCGTCACATTTCCCTCTCATGTCGTATTCCACACATCTTAAAGGTGCGTACTATTGTGTTCAGTCGTCATGAAAACTGTTTTGCGCACGAAAAAGGATTCGTGACATTTGTGATGACGCACACTTAACACGTTCCTCTGGCTTTCAGAAATTAATGAGCATTTCTAAAAGGCTGTTTTTTGTAGACTGACAGTATCAAATGGTGCTCAAGGAGTCGAAAGTACTGAATAATCATTTTGGTTTAACCAAAGGTCTTTCTTTGTTAGATATCTAATTGCCTACCTGCCTACGATGGTCTTTTTAACCCCGAGTTTGGCTCTGATTTCAACATTTGGTATGCGATTACGGAGTATGATGCGGAGGCATCTCATTTCAAAGGCTAATAGGAGAAGTTCATCTGTCTTTTTTAAGATCCAAGTTTCACAACCATATGTGGCTATGGGGATCGGGAGTATAAGTGCCCGAAAGAGGCCTTGGGAAAGGCACTTTACGCTACTTTCCTCACTTCACCCAGGTGTAGAAATGGGTACCTGACTTTGTTAGGGGAAGTAAAAGGTGGTGGAAGGAGAGGGATGGGGTCCATCTTCCAATACCATGCCCTATAGACACAGTGGATAACGACCCACTGTCCCTACGGCCCAAAAAAAGGCTATGGGACTACTTTTTACCTTATCTCAGCTCCCTTAGTTTTCTTTCTGACCGTAACGGTCTATTATCCTCTGTGATCTTCGAGGTCTGGTGTCACCCTCTCAGGGCTCGAAATACAATTAAGCAACTTGCAATTTGCAAGCGATTTTCAAGTGAAAATAATATGAACTTACAATTTTGCAAGTCGAAAAAAAGGTGGAGCCGACCATGTAAGCACATAGTTTTACCTGGTTGTGCAACGCAAGCACATTTTGCTTGGCGCAACCGTTATTTCTAAACTCAGGTATAGCGCCATGATGCTCAACCTAGATTTTGAGCCTGAGAACTCAACTTCCCGACAATTACTCAGACAAGATGAAATGATTTGAATGGCCGAGGAAGCTCTCACATACAAGTACATGTATGTACAGCAAAATCTGTTACATACGGCCTTTAATATGATTGCAAGTTAATTTTTCAAATTGCAAGTAAAATTTTGCAGGTAACCCCAAAAAAGTATTTCGAGCCCTGCCGTCTTAAACTTGGGGACACTTCACTCGACACCTGCCATTGATCCTGTTCACCTGTTCAGCCTCCTTAACACCTTGTCTTCTGCGGAATTGTCGGAATCTCGCCAGCCTCTTGTCCAGTAACATACCGTGGGAGGGGGCCAGGTAAACAAGCCATTCAGCGCTTCGGGGGTGACGGCATACTTCACTGTCCCACTTACAATAGAGTCAACCTCCCATGGAGCACATGTGTGTGAGATATGTAATGTCAGTTCCTGAAAGGTGTTTGAGGAGAGCCGCACCTTTAGTATGTTAAAGAACCCACCACACTTATTGATAAGTGTGGAGGTCTATTACGGTGTGAGTGGATCAAATAAATCTGTACTGATATGTAGCTTGTACTCTTTAGTACAAATCTGGTGTGTTAGGGCATGAGTCAGTTTACTCAGGGTGTGCAACGCAAACAAACAAAACAAAACAAAAAACAAAGCTTGTTTGTAACTGCTATTTTATTCAATGACAGCAAATAAAAAAACAAGCAAATGCTGCATGATAATAAGCAAGAAGTTAAAAGTTATGACCCCTGAAAATAAAAATTTGTAGGAAGAATCATTTTGTCTTTTTCTGACGAAGATGACATCACCGTCCCCACTTCCTCTCCCTTGTAGCCTACACCCTTTGCATACACAATACCTACAAGTAGCATCCCAACTAAATATGGCTACATTTTAGCTGTGTCTGACCCCTTTTCTTTGTTACGCCTTTGTCCGACCTGTAGCCTTTTGGGCCAGAGAGTGGGAGAAATTATACAAACCGAGTTAGGGTCCTAATTAAGTTTGAATAACAGGGCAAACATGTTGTGCGTTCTTTGTTTCTGACTACATCAACCCACAAAGAGCACAGCCTGCACCATTTAGCATGAATGGCCCAGTGACTTCAGGGCCAATTATAGAGAAAAGAGAAGGACCTGTCTGTCTGTGCGCTGGGAAGTTGGACCAGATTAGTGTTAAAGGGCAAATAAAAGGATCGGAAAACGCAATTACCCAGAGGACTCTCCTTTTTTCTTGTTTGTCAGATGATTAGGTTAGAGATGTTGGGCGGAAGAATGAATGACTTTTTTTGCTGCTCTGTGCCTGATTCCTTTCGGAATATTACGATGCAGGTTTTCTTACATTGATACTTGAGTCATGCATATATGTCATCTTCATTTTGGTTACTCAGTATTTCAGCTAAGGCTACACCAAGTAATTTTTATGGATAACGTCCGCACCCGCATTGATTTTGGTCTGTTCCCAGAAAAAAAACCCAAGAAATTCTGCTTTCTGTAACTAAGACAAAAGAGTTACGACAGTGCCGCAAATCGTAAGATTAACGTAAAACAGGACAGGACAACAACTGCTGTTCACCTTCAACTTATTTATTCAAATTATTGCAGTTTTCATGATGAATAAAAGAATTGTTAGTTGTTACACTGTGTTCTCTCATTCAATTTGTGTCCTAACATGTGTCGTCGACTATTATATTTCAAATCTAGGCATCTTGTTTTTTTCGGCCCTTCTTTGGGTTTTTTCGTGCTCTCGCATTAGATTTAGGGTCTCCAGAGGACGTCATCTATAAAAATTACTTGGTGTAGCCTAACATACACATATTTATCAGGGCTTCACAATGTTTTGTTAATAGTTGATACCTTTTGACTGTAAGTTACTTATTGTCCTGGACCTGTGTTACTGTAAGTTTTTATTATGTTACGATATTGTTGGAACCATCCTAAACAGTTGTACATTCCTATATTTCAGGTAACTGAGGGAAGAAATGAGTTCCATGGCCAAACTGGATCTTGAGATCATACAGGTAGATCTTAGGTAATTTAAACCAATGCATCCTCGACTAGTAGGAAACAACTACTGTTGTTGTGATATTGGAGTTTTCTTTGACACCACTAATAATATCTCTCACCTGGCTTACATTTTGAGAGATATTACTGGTTGTGTAAAGAAAAGTCAATATCCTATGTTATTTTCGGTCGTTGCTATTTAACGATTAGAATTTTCACCAGAGTTTTCTCCAAATTTCAAAGTTTACTTTCAAATTGATATCTGCTTCATTTGGCTCTAGTTGGAACAGTCACACTTAGTCCAGCAATTTTTCAGCACACCTGGCACTCGAATGAAAAGACTCCTTCAGGTAAATTTCACCTGTTGAATTCGTTGTGTAATTATCTGGTTTAACAGGTGTTCAGAGGAAGGGACGGTGAATCGGTTCCCGGGGGAGGAAACAAAGGCATTAAGTGCCCTGACTGAAATCTCTATTATCAGTCTTTTGAGAACTAATGTATAAAAAATGTATACTCTGAATAGCTGGGCCCTAAGTTTGTAATGGGCTTTATTCACTGTGTGTCTATAGATAGCTCAATCTGGTTGGTTGATCATTATGGATGTTTTTTCTAAGAGTCCTTTCACACAACCAAATTAAAACACTACCTGAATAATAGCAGTTAGAAAAATTTCAGATTTGTGAACATTTTACATCTGCTTGTGACCTTTGCCAGAAGGTCATGTGTAGTAGTCATTTTAACTATTTTGAACAGAGAAAAGACATTATGATAAATCATTTAATAATACATGTACTGTGCTTTTTCAACAATTTTAGATGTCGTTGCAAAAGATTGTGCTGTGTTAAACTTAATTGAGATTGCATTGAGGAGAAGCAAAGAATGTCTTCGGCAAATTTTTTTACAAATACCTCATAACAATACTTTTAGTCTAATAGTTTCAGCTCTACTTAATATTTGTTTAACCTTCACTTGGTGTTTGTCGTTTTCCATTTCCTTCAACCTTTTAATGCTAACCTCTGCTGTTAAACAAATAAGAATTTTGATGCATGGACGACAGGAAAAAGGTTCAACAGTGGCCTCATAAGCAGACAACCGCAAATAAGGCTTTTTGGGGCTTATATTAAAGCTTGATCAATATTACCTATTATATTCATTAAACTCCGATGCAGACTCCTCCCGGCTGTTTTCTTTTTCAAGTTTTCAAATACTATTGTATATTGTATTACATTTTTAAAGAAAATATAATAGTAAAACTGGAACTTAGAAAATGAAAACAGCCGGAAGGAGTCTGCAACAGAGGCTAATTCATGTCCTACAGGGCTTAAAGTACAGGCATACGTTTTCATCAATGTCAGGTCACGAAGTTCAGAATCTTTGCACAGACAGGATGACACATTTTTTATGTCCCGACAAGCAGATTTCCGTCCCAGGACGGAGGGGCAGGTCCCGGAGACAGCCCGGCTGCCTGGGACCCACAGAGCTCCTGTGCCCTAAGAGCGGTGGCCTGTGTCTTTAGACCTTCCATTAGATTACAGAAACACTATATCTTCAGCGCAAATCTAATCACCAACAAATCTCACAGTCTTTCAGCCTCCCCTGAGTAGATAAAACTTTCGTAAGACAACAAAAGCTGGCAATATTAATCTAATTGCTGAGAGAAACAGGACCTTTGTGTCCACTCAATGGCCAGATCAGGAAAGATAATGGCATTTCCGAGGGCTATTGTAACAAAATCCCCGTATAAGCCTGTGTTAGCAGGCTTGCTGCGCTGGCAGTGCTTAGTAACGGAGGGTGAAAATACAGAGCCATGCAGAAAAGGAGGAAATCCCTACACTACAAAAACAACTGGTGTTGTGGCAATCGGTTCTGAACGCAAGCAGGAAAAATTGGCTAAGGCATCCCTGTAACTAGGTGTGAGAGCCTGCTAACCTATTTATAGGAAAAACATGATTTTAAAGTGGTTTGAGATTAGCTTATTTGGGGTTGAATGATTTGAGCAAGTGCCCAGTGCTGCTGTTCAATATGCCCAATATAACAATTGCTGTAAAGGATGCTTTTTTACAAAATGCAAGTTTGTGCTTACTGTATTCAGTATAGGCATTGGGATGACAAGGAATGTAAAAATGTTTTCTTTTGTTAAAAGTATTAAGAGCATGAGTTGGACCTATATGTACATCATTTTCTATCTATGAATACAAAATGAATTGAAAAGTAACATCGTGCACATCTGAATATGATTCATTTCCCACTTTCTACCTTTCAAACAATGGCAACTTTCTGCATACTAATTTTGTTAGAGTTTTGTTTGTCCCATTGCTAAAGTTAGTACACAAGTATCCTTTTTGTGACACAACGTCCTTAAGAACCCTAATTAAGAACCATTTTCCTCGCGCCTCCCTCCACCTGAGTAATTTTCACACCTTGCTGACCACCTGAAGCCTTAATCATTGTCCCCTGTCAAACCAGAAAGTCGGGATAGAAAAGACTTAACTGCTTTAATCTCCCCGGCATTTGGAGCTGAAAGAGCTCCTTTGTTCTCCGCCTTTAGAACAATTTAGAAGATTTATTGGCCGTGATTACTGAAACAAAGGCGTCCAGGTGGCTCCCAGTCATGTCCTGAATCCATATTATTCCTCGCTCAATTACCTGCTTTGTCCCAAAATGTCATTCTAATTAACCCCATTCAGCCAAGAAAGGAAAGACTTGGACTGTTTTTTTTGTTTTTGTTGAAGGAGTGTTTATGGAGTGCATCCTGTTTGATGAATCTTCGTTTTTATACATGAGGAAAAGTGTTCAGTTTGAAGGTACAGGTGGAGAATTCAGCTAAACAATGAGTTTTTGACTTCTTTTTAAAGAGTGATGCACAAGAGTGCATCAGAATTTATGTTTTTTTAATGAATTCTTGTTTGTCTGTACGAGAAAAAGGGTCACATTTGAAGCTACATGCAGCAGCTGCAAAATTCAACCAAAAAATGAAAATTTGACTCTTTTCCAAAAAGGAGTGCTGAACAAGAGTGTATCTGCTTTTTCCATAAATTTTCGGTTTTCAGTGTGAGGAAAAGTTTTTAGCATTTTTAGCTACTGAGCTGCAAAATTCAACCCAAAAAATTAAGATTTTGAATCATTTTAAACAGTGCTGCACTTAAAGACTGCATCTTTTTTTAAACAAATTTTCTGCCTGAGAAAAAGTGTCACATTTAAAGCTAAACTGCAAAATTCAACTCAAAATATCAAGATTTTTACTTCTTTTCAAAGAGTGCTGCACGGGAATCTTTTTTCCTATGAATTTTCCTTTCTCTTCGTGAGGAAAAGCGTCACATTCAAAGCTACAGCTGCAGAGCTGGGTAATCTTTCCTCGTAAATGACTTGCGTTTCCGTGTGCGGGTTGTTACAGGGCTGTATCTCTCCCCCCGCCACGCAGTCAGGGGTGAGACAAATGCATTTTCCTCGAGTAGCATGTCTCTGGATGTTCCGAGGAGATACATCCTGTCGTCAGCGACGTTTCAGGTTTATCAGCATCTTCAGAAGCTCGCAGGACCGTAAAGTTTCTCTTGTAAAATGCGCGCTGCATTGTTCCCATTATGCCGAAAATCTTAAGAGGAATTTCCCCCTGAATAGGCAAGCATTAAGCTGTAAAGGTGATTCCATAAACGTTTTATCCTTTCCCGCTCGTGTAAATTGCCAATAGATTGTTTTATGGTTTGGTCGGAGACGGCATGTTTTACTTTATTATACAGCCTCTCAGATCTTCAGACAGCGCTACTGCTGCGTCGAGCATGAAGGCTTTAAAATTTGACGCAGATGAATAGACGGGATTCCCCTTTCAATGAATATTATCTCTAGTGTATGGAGTGCAGTACTTAACACTGATGTACTCGAGTAATCCTCACTGAATATGCCGGCTTTCAAAGGCGGCTTAACACTGCGGCAGGATGCTACAGCTTTACTGCCCTGCTTTTGATGTCTTTAGCGGCAGAATTGGGATATTTGAAGCCCTGGTGCTCAGAACCATTTTACGGGTATTGTCGCCGGGCCCTCAGGCACCTGTACCGCTGGGATCTTCCCATTCACGGCCTGACCCCACTGTTTTCCCTACCCTGTCTCCTTATCGCGGGTATTTTTGTGGCGGCGCTATCGCGGTCGGACCATCTGTGAGAGGCGACACGGCGGAGCCGGCTCGTCACGGGATGAAATTCGCCGGGGCTGCCCCGTGTCAGTCCCAATCCGCGTACGCCGGGAGCGCGGGAGTTAACGAGGCTTGCTTCGGGGCATCGTTGTCCGCCCGTGGGACCGACAGGAGCAGTTATCGTGCTCCGCCATTCAGGGGGATAATAGTGAAGGGCTTTTGAAGCCCCGCAATGTGAGCGCCCGGCAGGAATCAGCTTTGTCTCTTTTGTGTCTGCGCACAATGCGTTTGTTAGCTCGCCTTGTAATCTTTTATGTGCAGCCTTAGCTCGCTAATTGAAGGGGTATTCGCCTCCCAACCCCCTCATTGTTGTCAGGGAAAAATATCCATGTATAGGAGCTAATTTTCTTTTGTACGGCTTTCACATGCTATCCCTTATTATTCTTTGTGGCTGTTATCAACTGTTCGGGGAGACTTGGTTACCCCATTCATTACCCATCATTGTCGGCGTAATTAGCATGCTCAGGGACAGATTCGCATGGCAACCGTTTCTCATATTTTGTTATCTCCTCTGCTGGTTGTCAGACGCTCAATGGGGTTTGGAAATGGGATCAGGGGGTCTCCTTTATCGAGCGTTCCGCAGTTCGACGCGACTTCGTCTTGAGGGGGGAGAGAGCGGCCCGGGGTTCGCGACCCTGTCAGTTTTGAATCAGCGGTGTTTCCTGAAGAAAGCTACCGACGTCGGAGTCGTGGCCTTCCAAATTTGACACGGTAGTCGTAAAGATGAGAGAGAACTGAGCGGTAATACCTGACGGGCTCCAGCCCTCGAAACAATCCGGTTTATGATGTACCGTCAAGAGAATAAAGATGAACTACACTGACATTGTTATATTTTATTTTACATCAAAGTTCTAATTCTTTTAATAACCTCAGGAGAATATGGATGAAGTGTATTCCGACATTGTAATATTTTATTTTACATCAAGGCTCTAATTCTTTTAACACAATCCGGTTTATGAAATTGTATCGTCATGAGAATATAGATGAAGTGCATCGACATTGTTATATTTTATGTAGTTACATCAAAGTTCTAATTCTTAATAACGTCAGGAGAATATGAATGAACTACACTGGCATTGTTATCTTTTATTTTACATTTAAGTTCTAACCCTCAAAACAATTCAGTTTATGATGTACTGTCAAAAGAATATAGATGAACTATAAGGACGTTGTTATATTTCATCCTATTTTCTAATTCTTTTAATAGTGTCAGGAGAATATGAATGAACTACACTGGCATTGTTATCTTTTATTTTACGTTTAAGTTCTAACCCTCAAAACAATTCAGTTTATGATGTACTGTCAAGAGAATATAGATGAACTACACGGACGTTGTTATATTTTATTCTACAGCAAAGTTCTAATAGTTTTGATAGCGTCAGGAGAATATGAATGAACTGCACTGACATTGTTATATTTTATTTTACATCAAGGCTCTAAATTCTTTTAACACAATCCGATTTATGATGTAACATCACAAGAATATGGATGAGTTGCACACTGACATTGTTATGTTTTATTTTACATCAAAGCTCTAATTCTTTTAACACAGACACACAAAAAAGTGTAGCTGTTTTCTCCAAATAACGATTGCTGTTAATGTCCTTTCATAGACATTGTGTATGAAAATGACCGAGTAAGTTCATAATGCCCGTCAAATAAGATGCCAACAGTATCTCCCACATTGACAATCATCATAAGACACAATGTCTATGAAAGAAAATTAACAGCAATGGTTATTTGGAGAAAACAGCTCCACTGTTATGTGTGTCTGCATTAAAAGAATTAGAACCTTGATGTAATGTAACAATCACGGACTGTAAATTCATCATATGTTCTCAACACTTAAATTTCATGGCATGGTGAAAATCAAGAGTTCAAATGTCTTTTGAGTTTATGGTTGAAAGAACTGCTGCAGTAATATTATGCTTAGACAAAGAACGTAATAGTCAGAAACTAGACATAAAACCATTGCAGAAACTGTAAAGTACATAAAACCATTGCGAACGTCTGGATTATTTAACCTTCTTCCTGCTGCATAACTCTGTAACCAATAGAGAGTTGGGTACCAAAAGGCTACTTCAGTCTATTCAATTAGTGTGCTTAAGGTTAGAGTACTTTTGTAGGGAGACTTACTTTGCAAAACTGTGAAGTCCTTAAAACCATTGCAAACACTGCACTATCTACAGTACTTTAATTTGTAATTACACTGAATTATTTAACTGGAGTGCCAAACAGCTACTTCAGTGTGCTAAACGTCAAAATACTTTTGTAGGGAAACTTACTCTGACTGGAAAGTTTCCCAACCCAAGCGGTGGTTCCATGTGGACGTTTCAAGCAACAACAGAAAAGCTCCACAACTCGTATCTGACAAGACATTATATATTATGTAGCATTAGTTCAGCAGCTGCAACAAAAGAAGACAGAGACAACCAAAACTCAAAGGGGACAACAGCTATCATATAGACATACATTCAATCAAATTCAATGCAGGAATTGAACCTGTGTACTGGCGATAGAAGCAAACATGCCCCACTGCACCGTATCCCCACTCCCCTCTGCATTTCAGAGGGTTTTACAGGATTTTCTGGGATATCCCGACTCCAAAGCCAGTGTAGCACAAACAGAAGATGTATTCTACACAGACACACGAGGCTTAAGAAGACCAGGAGCTACAAATGTCAGTAGTGGCCTTTGGCTACCCTTAATGTGTTACTCTTCCCTTACACCAACAGAGAGAAGGTTTGGAGGTGTCTTTGGAGAAATGATATTAGCGAAGGATGAATGTTTCTATTCACTTCTACTTTGCTGGAGTTTTTGATATGCCAGGAAGGGCATCCAGCCGTAAAAACTCTTGCTACAAAAAAGGACTTGCACTTGATGAGGAGTTCTGGGGCTTTCCCATCCATGTGCAAGCACGTCTAACCCCCAGATGATGGGGAACAAAAGACGTTAAATTGGATAGAGAGATAGAGAGAGAGACTGCAAGGAAAAGTGGTTTTCTGGACCTAACTTTTGAAGCATTAGTCAAGCAAACGGAAATGAAATATAGCCCTGTGGTTAGGGTTGTTGACTTAGTATTTAAAGGTTCTAGGTTTGAATCCCTAGCCAATGTTGTTCCCCTGAGAAAGGCACTGTACACCAATTTTCCTACTCGACTTAAGTTGGAATAAGCATCCTACACATACTCCCTCCGGCTGTTTTCTTTTTGAAGTTATGGTTTTCTTATCACATGATTATTCTTTCTTTTTCCCTTGCTCTCCGCCAGCAACGATTAAAATAAATTGTAATAGGAAAACAGTAACTTCAAAAAAACAAACCCAGAGGGATTCTGCAACCAAGGCTAAGTTAAAATGAGTGCCTAGCTTCAAAAAGAAATGTCCTCCTGTAAAGGCAGAGGTACAGTGTTTGAAGAAAACCACATCCTGTGCATGTTAAAGAACCCAGCACACTCAAACACGAAAATAGTAGGGGCCCATCCTGTTGTGAGTGGATTACATCTTACAGTCTGGTATTGCACAGCTTGTATTTAAGGTACAAAACTGGTGTGTTACTAGAGCCAGTTTATGCCAACAAACATTAAGTACATTTAGCAAAACTTCAGCAGGTGTATCAAACCATGTGGCCTCTCCTGGGCAAACATGTAGTATTGATGTGCTCATGGGTTAGCCCCTTAAGCTGGTACTACTAGTATATGCTGCAGATAAAGACCTCAGCCTTCTGCAATTCAATTTTAATACAGTCATATGGCTACACTTTTCTCATGTACTGATAGCATATTGAAACTACTGTAAATGCAGAAATGTTCGCGGTGGTTTTATTCTCGTGGTTTTCGCGGCGACCGTTTTACCACGAACTTAAAACCACCGTGAACATTTTTTTCCAATACTGTAGCTGCAGTATATTACCATAGCGCTGCCGCAAACTCAAAACCACCGCGAACACTCCATTTTTGCCTTCATGCAAAATAAAACCCACACAAACTTAAATGCATTATTTTACAGTATGATTTTGTCAGAATTTGCTATTCTGATAATTTCAAATGCCCTTCTACAGTCACAGACATCTCTGATGTTGCAGGTCTGAAATAGACTTGTTCTCCCATGTCAAAGCATGAGCCCCATCCACGGTAAGCATCTTCTAATACTGCGATATGACTTCCATTAAGCCAGGAGTCTCTGTACATACTTGCCTTGGGATTGTGTTTAATAGAAGAACTAAGCCGATGTCTGCTTGGTCTATTCCAGAGGTTATTTCTCATCTGTCATGTATTATGCTCCAACGCTCATTGGTAATGCAAACATGTTGTACTGTGGGTTCCTGAATAAAGTGAGAAGCTCAGGAGTGACAAGCAGTGGCTGACTCCCTAATCCCTTTCTGTCGGGCCAAAGTAAGTGGATTCTACGGAGATGGCGCGAGGGTAAGAGATCTCACAGATGCCTGTGAATTATGTCCTAAGCCCAGCAGTAGGGTTTGGGTTGGCGTTAGGAAGGGCATCCAGCCGTAAAAACTCTTGGGGAACAAAAGACGTTAAATTGGTTAGAGAGAGAGAGAGAGAGATTGTTTCATTGATTTTAATATGTTGTTTACAAAACGAAGGCAACTTGCAAGTTTGATTTTTTTATCGACTGTATACTACCTCACAATTCAGCCCTCCAATACGGCTGGCAGGAGGTATGTAACTATAATGTAAGTTTTGTTGTTGTTGAAGTGATCAATAAACCAGTCAACTACCACTACTACTAGTACTGTGAGTTAAATCAAGAATGTAGTGGTAAAGTGGTTTGGGATGTGGTTTTCTTGTTTGTTTTGCATAACCAGTAAATTGCCTTTACATGTATGCCCAACAGCATCTCCAGTATTGTACTCTAGGTACAAGCAGCGTAAGACCAGACTGTAAGGTTTGATTCACTTACACAGGGATGGACCCCAATTCTTTTCAGTAAGTGTAGTGAGATCTTTAATGTGCTCTTCTAAAACATGGAACCTCTGGCTTTACGTGTCCCATCCAAGAGGACGTCCCTACTGGAGCTAGATACTCATTTTCACTTCTAGTCAGTGGAGTAAAGAAGTAGGTGCAAGGAAACAACATAAGGGCCTGCAAGAAATTCAAACCTAGGACCTTTAGTCAACAACCACAAGACCACCTTGGGATGTTGACTTGTGTTTTACATTGTCCATCTTGTATTTTTAATATATGTCGAGCTGTGTTCATACTCACTGTAATTGTTTTATATTTGTACTTTTTTTTGGAGAGGGTTTCTTATAAGCATTTTCTTTTTGCTCCATCCTTGAATAAATGTGAATAAAATAGATGAAATCCAGTGATGCTACATGCCTGGAAATATATTGGTCAAAATGAATGCTGAATAAGAGACATAGGCTCCGTACAAATTAGGGAAAAATTCTGCGAAATATAGTGTAAGGTCAAATATAAAGAGGAGTAATTGTATCTTGCATATTAATGGTATGGACCTATATTTAATCTACTGGCATTGTCTACTACAGAAAGGAAATCTTCAATAAATTGTACCCACAAGTTATTTTGAGTTATCTCAAATATCTAGCATTGTTGTACTGCAGAAAGCCGCTAGGAGTCACGTAGTCAAATGTCATTAAGATCCATCCTCAACTTCTCGAGTTATGCTGTCCACAATAAAACGAACCCAAAACCGCACGGAAAACATGACCTTCCTGGCGATGGTAAGGGCGCGGTCAGATTCGTCGATCACAAACAGAGGGCATTCTTGCAATAGCCGTGCATGTGTCGTTCAAAATTTAGCTCTCTTGGTATACCGTAACGGAAATGACTGTCTTACATAGATCGTGTCGGCGGTTGGTTCTGTCACAGCCTGCTTCATAATTCTACGAATTGAAAATCGCACGACGGCTTAGGGCCCCTTTCCACTAGACGGCGATCGCTGAGCGTCCGCACGGCGACCAAAATTAGATTTGTGTGGCCCTTGACTTTGCAATTAGAATTCATACAAGAAGTTAAAGGATAATTCAAAAGACAACTACATCTTTATCTATGAAATTCCACCTGACAAATTTGCTTGCTTGAGGCTGCAGGGGCAGTGGGTTGTTATCCACTGTGCATTGGGCACGGTATTGGATGACGGAGCCCATCCCTTTCCTTCCACCGCCTTTCACTTCCCCAACCGAAGTCAGGTACCCATTTTTACACCTGGGTGGAGTGAGGAAAGCGGTATAAAGTGCCTTTCCCAAGGGCACAACATCGCCGGCATGTCAGAGGATTCGCCAAACGCCCTAACCGTCACGTCAATACCGCACCGCTATCCAAAACTTTCCAGCCTCGCCATTATATAGCTATAGAAACTCATCGTAGACTTAAGTCGTCACTTGTATCACATGTATGCCTTATGTTTCACTTAATGTCTGTGCATCGTCATTGATTGTTGCCAACTTAGGTTACGGGCATAAACTTGCAATAAACCTATAAGTTAACTACTAGGTGATGAACATTAGTTTAGCAATAGCTCTCAGTTTGTCTATCTTTTAGTTTTCAATGTTAGAATGTAGCTGCTTATCAATCCATGTTTTGCATTATGCTTCCTATAGACCACGTGTGGTCATCTGTGCATTTAGCCCATCTGGGCAGAAATATGCAATAAAGACTATTATTATTATCATACATCTACAACTGTCTTAAGAAGCGAGAAGAAATTGAACCTGTACATAGCGGTAGATGTAGTTAGATATCACGTTTTGTTATCACTGTAACTATGCTTCTACTTGTCACCGTGACCTGTACTTACTTTGTAGCTCATCAGAGCATAAACGTGCAATAAAGGTCTTTCATTATGGAGTACATGGTGATGGTAAACAGTTTGCGGCGTCTGTCTGCCCGATGTCACAGTGCAAGCGTGGTTTATGGATGCATGACGGGCGCACACAGGTGACAGACGCCCGTGTCAGGCGATAACACGGAAGGTATGCCCGAGAGGTGAAGCGAAAAGCTTAATCAGAGATGAACAACACCCCTGTAGATTTGTTCGCCCGCTTCGGGGGGAGAGATTCCGCGCCTTATCTGTGAGGGAAGATTTCGCGCTTAGTTTTCTATTCACCCTCTGAGTCAACGTTTCATTATGGAGAACAAGTCTTCAGGAGGGACAGATCTTCCGCTGTCTGTGATTGTCTGAAAAATGGAGAACATGTCTGTCAAAAGGGGACGATTTTAGGCTGCAAGTTAAGTCATAAATGTGGCTAAGTATTAGATGCGTATCACCGCAAACAGTCATTCCGAATGTCACATTCCTCGACTCAAGCCGCCCCCTGAAACGTCAACAATGAACCGCGGTTTAGATCAGTGCCGGCGCAGTTTTATTTAAGTCTTTTTGGCCTCCCAGGCAAGATTTGCGGCTTTCACGAGAGAAGAAATTTACCGAGTTCAGATGCATCGGTAATGAAATGAGCCCTTGTCGGAGAAATCTCCCAGGATAGGTGAGGAAGCGATCTTCTCAACAGCCCGAGGCGCTGCGGCATTCTTCCCAGCAAAATGATGTGGAATTGTAAAAATAGATACGGAAATTAAACTTTTTTCTTGGGATGAAAGATACACTCTTAAGATTATCCCTAACTTTGTTGGCACGACCCTTGTGCCTTTGTATTTATCACAAGTACCGTGAACAACGTTTGGGAGATGATGTTGTCAAACTACACCCTGGATCAAAGACCACTTGTATTTTACTGTTTTGTCTGACTTTTGTAGTCACCTCCACTCGTTTGTACTCTAGTAAAATGTGGACATACATAGCATAGACACCTTGAATTAATGTCAAGGGCTATTCAATGGCGAAGGAAAAGTTACCGTGAAGTTTATGCCATGGACAGCAAAAGTATTCTTCCGACATATTCAAAGGAACCCAAGACGAAGACAGGGACGACTTATAGGTGATCTTTAGCAGCAACCTTAAATAATTTTGAGTACACAAGGGAAGCTATGGAAGATTGATAAACAATACATCGGCGAACACAGATTTTAGTAACGAGTATACACGTTCTCTTCCTCTCATACTGTTTTGCCTCTATCCGTTTCATCTTATTTTTCTGCATAAGCACGGAATAAAGAAAACAGCTGAGAAAACCAGAATAGACTGAGGATACCAGTACGTAACAAAGGGAAGGAAATAAGTTGTTTATGAAAAGCTCGCCTGCTCCATAAAGTCATTACAACGCAGGAAGTACTAACAATACCCCTACAGGTGTTCCTGTCCTTGGTGCTGAACTGTATATCATTCACAATGGCTGTTGACGTCTCGTATATTTTATGACATTCGCCTTGACAGGAAGTAGTTGTCATACACGTATGCCGCCTGGAATTTACGTGGGTATTTTGTATAGTTACATAAAACCTTTGTAATGATGTTGACGTCTGATTTCATCACGAATCTAACGTTTGACTTGAGGTAGGCACGACTATAGAGCCTTCGTGTTTTGTTTTAAAACACGTTTTTAAACGCATGTTAACAACAGCGAAATTCCCACTCAATAGAAAGTCATCTCAGTTCTATATTTTTTAACTAATGAGCGGTTGGATATTTTTAAACACATTTGCGTGCCTTGATATACCTTACAGTAGGACAGATTGCCGACTTTGAAATATTTTGTATAATATACAGTTATATAATATACAAAATACACATTCTACTAACATGATAAACTGTAACTTTACAATACGCTGTCCGATACGCATAGTGTTTCTTTTACGCTTTCAGTTCAGTTGCTTTGACAATTGGAAACTTTGACAACTTGCTGGCTCAATTGATCCATTTGCGTATCACGCTCTGTTAGCGACACCTAGCGTGCATGAATACAATTGCATAACAATGAAAACACTGTACTGAAAACCGTTACATCATAGAAACATAACGCTTAGATTCTTCATCGGTTGTTCAATGCCGTACGGCCGGATAATCTAAGATGGTTATGAAGCAAACAATCTGGTTGGCAGCCTAGGCTAGACTAGGTCGTGATTTGTAGAACACAATGCCTACTTACATCAGTACAAGTGCGCCCCCAACTGACCATCTTCAGTACTGCAAGAAACTTGTAACCAAAGTATTGTTTGGTGAGGATTAAATCTCCTTTGCCTCATTTTCTTAAAAGGGGAGCGTTAATGTTACGCGTTATTTGTCAATTAACGTTATAATTAAAATGATTGAAGTTTAAAGAGGATTAACGTTATTATTAGGATACGTTCATTGTCATAATCAACAAACAGTATTTGAACAATATCTTTGCACACCCTGCCAAATGCAACATAGATGTTGCTATGGTTTTCAAGGACATGGCAAGCTGTTTTGGCTTGACTGCACTCAAAACAAAACTCTGGTTTGCCTTTTAACGAACTAGCAATGCTAGTTTTTGAGAACAAGAGCTGATTCAGAAAGATAGCACGTTTAGCTAGTTGTCCTTACGTTGCCCTGTGTATGCTTTTGTAGAACGCCGTTCTATGTTCTAAATCACGTTTCGAATTTTGGAACGTTGGAATTCTATAGTTCGAACGTAGAACGCAGCGGTTGTCAGACGTTCCGCTTTCACCGTCTTTTCAAAGTTATCTCAGCGGCGGATCGATAAAGGTAGGGCAAACCTTCCCTCACAGACATGCCGAGAAAAGCTCGGGATCGTGCGGTGGAGTCTTCGCCAGAGGTCGGCTCGGAGGAGGAGAAATTTCCGGAGAAACTCTGGAGGTTGGCAAAAGACACCAGGATCAAGTGCATTCACTGGTTGGAGGATGGAGACACCATATTGATCTATCAGAAGTCTTTTACACAGGTAGGTGAATCTGAACGTGTTGGCAAAGTTTTATCGTTACTGTAGATAGGTAGCTTCACAGTGAAAACTTTTATACGTCCCAATGATTGCAGGTGTAAATACATAACGGATGTTTAGCTCTTCTAGAAACTAGTGTAAACTGTGTTGATGTAATCATATACATATAATTACTATGTTGAAATCATTTTATATACCTAAGGGCTTTTGTATCTTTAGTTGCTAAAGACCTTGCAAAAGTTCCTGTATTTTTGCCTTGTCAATAAGTTTTTTAGTACAACAAGGGAGAAATATGCTTCAATAATTTTAGACTTTATGTTTCAGGAGTTATTGAACAGAAAGGAGTTCTTCAAGACCAAGAGTTTTGACTCGGTGGTGAGGAATCTTAATCTGTATGGCTTCAGGAAGGTCCAGTTGGACTGTGTCCCCGAACAGACCAGCAAAAGACCACGGAAGCCGTCTAGCGAAAACTTGCTGTACTACAAGCATCCCGTAAGTCTTTAAACATTGGTTTATTACCTCCATGAAAAACGCAGGTAACGTTTTTGGTGTGTCTATGTGTGTCAGTCTGTGTGTTTGATTTATCGAATATTTGTGGTCCGCATAACTGAAGAACCTTTGGTTGGACTGTGATCATATGTGGTATATGGATAGGTCTTTCAAAGACAAAGGTCAAGGACAAGGTCGATTATGGGCCTTCTGGTGGTTGACCTTGGTACTGCAGCAGAACATCTTTTGTCGTCCCGGACATACTATGGTCTTTTGCAAAGGGAATCATTACTTTAGTTTAGACTGATGAGCTTTTATTTCTTTCGTGATTTTTCGGTGGCTCTATACGTTTGGCCTCTGTCAGCCTTTTAGCAGAACTGCAGGGGCCATTTCCTTAGAAAATTTGGAAGAGGATAACTCATTAGAGAATGGATCGTTTTTCATGATTTTTGGCATGTTGATTATTCGTCTATTTTTGTTCCTCCAGTTCTTCCATCGCGACAAGCCCGACTCTCTCCACCGAGTCCGCCGCCCCAGCTGCTCCAAGTCCGCGGTGGCGGAGCGCCGGCGCTGCCGCCTGGTGCAAGCCCTGACGGCGCTCAGAGCAAACCTTCCCGACAACGAGGACAGACCGGACCTCGGGCAACTACTCAACACCATTGGCGGCGGGGACGCACCTCCTACCAAAGAGCCAGGGACCAAAACGCCCCGTAAAAAAACACAAGAAAGCAAACCTACAACTCCGTCTTCCACAGATGGAAGGAAAAAATCTACGAGCAAGAAGAGACCCCGTGGGCGATTACAATCTCCTAAAGATATTGCTGAAGAGGAAGGATCCATCGCATGCATGCAAAAGATGACCATAACTCCCATAGACAACCCGAGCGCCACCTTGCGGAATAATGACGACCTGCAGGACGACATCTTGGACATGGAAGTGGATGCTGACGTCACCTTCCCATCTCCCGCACCAGAAGCGATCAAAGCCGTTCCAGCAGCCGAAACAAGACGAGACGTTGATTTAAATCACTATAACGCCACGCCGTACCTGGGCGATTCTTCGCTTCACCACAACGACCCGTTTGGCGGCAGCTACTACCCTCTGGGTGAGAGCGATTCCACCTGGTGTCACGGCGTACCGCCACAATGCTACGGAGACGACCACGTCGTATCCTGTACCCTCCCCAACCGCCAGTGGGCGTGGCAAGCATACGGAGATCACCTCAGTGGGTACCCGTACGCCTGGCCGGCGCCGTACCACACTACCGCCGCCCCGCATAGCTGGACCAAGGGTGCAAACCAGGTTCCCGTGCCATACGAGATGGGAAACAACGGAGGTGAACACGCGAGACAAGATATGGAGCCTGCCACTACCACCACCATCACTCCTCTGGCAACAGTAGACGTAGCTGCGATTACAAGCAACACGCCAGGTGTCGATGCTCCGGGAGAGTCTCCAACCGTTACGTTAACTGTCTTGTAATATGTTGTTCTGCTAGTGTAGAAAGACGACCTGTATCGTTCTTTCCTTACTTAACGATGCCAACACGACACATTCTGTGCATAAGTGGATAAAACGTGTGCAGCAACGTTTTTCCTTCTTTTGTGATGTTCGGTTTATTTCCTAAGAATATGGGGTTTGGAAACTATCTATTCTTACAGTATCATTTAGATCTCAAGAAAAAGTTCTATCATAACTAGTCTTAATTCATGTAGTAACAAGCAAAATGTGATAAAACTAACGCTCAGGACCCCATTCGATGAGTATATGCTAAGGTCCCACGACTGTAGTCTAAAACATATATGTGCGTTTATTTGTTCATTGTGTGCTGAAAAGTGTATAATACTACATTTACCTACATAAAGCTTTTTTGACTTCATGAGAAGTTTTGAATGTTCTTCTACTGCCTCTTTGTGTGTTTATTGTTGTGTGTCCTTTTGTTACGAGACATTAGTGTCTATTAACTATCATTTACGATATTACATTCAAAGAGCTTCTGTATAGTTTTAGAACAACAGTTGTCGTGTTTTGTTAGTCTGCACTGATACAGTCATGGCGATGTTTTCTTAATGCTTTTATATTAGCCTTGCGCAAAGTCTGCCGCATCGCGGCGCTGTTGACTAGCCTCGCTTCTGAGTTTTGTGACGTCATTGAGGTCACGTGCAATCGTGATGCTAAAAAACCCCTCAAATTTGCTGAACATCGTTGTTATGCCTGAAACTCATTGACAAGTAGACAGAATCTAATAATAGTATTCTTTTTGTGTCGTCAATTGCAGTCTTGTTTGTTGTTCACCATGTACATGTAGTGCCTAGTGGTGCATAGGTCAGTAAGTTTCCTTGCTGTTTCTACAGTATATTTTTACAGGGACAGGTTACTAGACTGTACCCCCATTTTACGGGTGCAGCCCCAACCGAGATGCCTTGCCTGTCCAAGGAGTCTACTCTGTTTGAAAATTCCCCAGCCTCTACAGTAGCTAACGATTTCTATAAATAAACAACACTGTCACATTGTAACTTGTACACTTTGTGTATTCAGGCTATAAGCAACAACAAAAAGGCTCCGACCATGAGGCGTCGCCAAAAATTCTCCCCAATGGCATGAACATCAAAGTACAATTCAGATCTACAACTCGATACAATCTAGTCAAGTCTTGTCAACATACAACTGATTATAACTTTACCGATTAAAATTCAAATCTTACCGAACATATAAAGCACCTGCTCATGACCTATTTTCTTTCACTTTAAGTTTATACACTGCATGATTTTTGTTAACGTCAAGTCACCACGTTATATCATGTTGAGATGTTTCCCACTTCAGAAATATCTTGTTACCTCTCAGAACCTGTTTGTAGGTTAATATATCTTTCGAACAACATAGATACCATATCTAAACCAGCGTAAATGTATCACATTGATAACATCATCATTTTTACTATACCGTCAACTACGACAAAAATAGATTGTGTATATAGCTCTGAGCTTTTCATATCTCTTAAGATCTCTTGCCTTTTTTCTTCAGTATGTACGAAGTATATACTTTGTCTTAAGTTCGTTTTTCTCTCTCTCTTATGTGTACAGGGTCTTTTTTGAGGTCGCAATACTGTAGATAGCTAATAGTATGTAGCCGGTAGTTGACAGTGTCCTTTTCTGACGAAGTTTACTGGCTCTTCAATATCTTAGCAGAGAGTTTATATTGTCGTTTTACGATAAACTGGTCCCTTAACACTTGAAGGTGTAGTAGATGGCGTTACATTTTCACAAACATACATGTATGAAGCAGTTGTAGTGATGCTATAACAGGCAACAGTTATAGAATGAGTTTCAGACCTGGTAAATTGCAGTCACCTTTGGCCACAAGACAACAAGAGTTGATACCAATACGCAATTGCCTTCTATGTCAGACTCGAAGGAAATCATAATATGTGAATTGGTGTTTGAATCACTAAAATTGTGGTGACATACAAGTTCAGCGTTAGAGTTTATAATCCACGATCAGTATATTTTCTCTGGTGTATATGTTGCTCACAATGCTCTGGTATCTAGCTTTGTGTCTTTTGTATCTGGCTTAACAGCCGTTGTGTTGTTATCATTGCAGCATCACACGATGTCGTTCAGGTTATGATTTTCGATGTTATCACGTGAAGTCCCAAAGTATTCGAGCTACATGCAGGAAAATGTCCAATAGTAAAGATAAATCTTGATTGATATTGATGAGAGATATGTCAGTATTAAACCTATTGTTCAACCGTCAAACGTCCCTCACTTTCAATAATTTTAAAGCAAATAACTTCTGACGCCGTTCCTTTATGTTGGACATAGTTTTTGAAAGTCAATTCCAAGTCAAGTAATGGATTACGTCCCAAATGCAATCACTCCAACAATTAGCATAAATGTCGATAAACGGCAAAGCATAAACAACTCGTCATCATAAACAATACAGGACTTACAGAATCACCCAGGTTTACCATAAAGGAATACAAGTAGCAATAGCCTGTTATATATCATGTTCTTAGGTTGGCAACTCCGGTCATCAATACGACTAGCTTAGCGCGTGTACCGCACACGACGCCTGTTATCATCTCTTGAGTTACGACAGAAACGCCACCCTGCGATCGATTTCGGAACTACACACAAAGAAACGCTCTCCCTATAGTCTACTCCTCAGCACACGCCATCAACGGTTAGACAGAGAGACGAGGGACAGTGCTGCACAGTGCTAACGGTTAGGCGTAGGATGTCTGGTGTTCGGGCAAACGAGTATCACTGTTGGCTGCGGTTGTTCGGATAGTAGCGCCCTCATGCGGCGTCCCCACGCTATGACCCCACGATGTATTCCATCACACACTTGTAGGTACATTCTGGCACTGTCGTTTCCTGTAGGGTAGAAATGATTGAAAGTTAATTGCAAGTTCTTGCCCATGGGCTAATTGCAAATACATTTAACATGAAAAAGAATGGACAGAATGTGAACAATATATTATTCTTGAACTCTAGTTTAACCACTGACACTGAATTCTAACTTATTACTTAACGACATTGGGGCCCTGAGGGCGCCACAAACTATCTGCTGCATTTGATCCACTGCTCACCGAGTCATGTGTCTGCAATCTGCATATATATATATTAAAGTGACGTCTTGGAATAGGTGGAATCATCCCTTGATAAAGGCTGGTGTTGTACGGTTGAAATTTTGTAAAGGCCAATTTTGTGTCGGCGATTGCAGTTGAAAGATCCCATTCCCGATAACATTAAGACTTAACCTGACAACACAAGCTTGTTGCACACCTGCGTTTTAGAAAATAATTTCAGATTGGTCAATTTTAAAGAAAATGACTGGGTCTAATTCCCACGGCTAGCAACAGCCGTGTCGAGTCTCTTCAAATTTGTTGTACTGTAAAATTTAATGCAGAAATGTTCGCCGTAGTTTTATTTTGTCCAATACTTTAGCAGTACGTGACTATAGCGCTGCCGCAACACCCCATTTTCGCCTTAGCGCGAAATAAAAACCATGCGAACTTAGATGCATTTACAATATCTATACAATGGCACTGTCGTTTCCTGTAGGGTAGAAATAACAGCTTCAATTAATTAACGACATCGGGGCCTTGAAAAGAGACCACAAAGTATCTGCTACATTTGATCCACTGCTTGGACTTGCCCACATTTTCGAATGATCAGCTCCAGTCTTTGTCAAGGAATGAGCAATCAAGGAATGACAATGTGGGTAAGTTTTTGTGTTGGCAATTGCAGTTCAACTTTGATTCAGAGTTATACATCTCTTTTTTGACGTGCAACAAAAGTTTAAAAGCCGGTTTATGATTTTTATTATCTTACCTGATAAGCACGTTTGAGTCGAGCCGCGAGGTGGAGAGCCTCCCCCTTCATCTTGCACATCTCGTCCGCCTCCTGCCCCTCCACCTCGGCCAGCATGTCGCACACCTCCGCCAGGTCGTACTTCATCGCGCGGTCACACGTGGAGGACGAGATGCCATGCGCCGAACCCTGTATACACATATGGAAAGGTAGAATTGTCGTTAGGTTTGTTGGTCAAAGTTAACAATCATTTGTAAAAGCAATTGTCCAGACGTTTAGGCTACACTTGTTTTTGATGACGTGTATCTTCTGTAAGGCAGCAGAACGTTGCAGAGATGTCTGGTCAAGTGTTGAAGTTTTTTTCCACAAGTGTGATTTCATTTTCCACACGAACTTGAACTTAAACCTAAACCACAATGCATCACGGCTCCGCAATGCGCACTCGGAACTATGAGATGGCTTATCAGTTATTTTTAGTTATGAGTTCTCGGCAACGGGTTACAGTCAAAACCTTAACCTTCTCCCTGCTGCCTAACTATGTAACTAATAGGGAATCGGGTGCCAAACGGTTACTTCAGAGTGCTAGAGGTTAAAAGAGTTGAATCTGTGTCTGGTGTACTCACACACTGATAGCAGGCCTCGTGTCTGTTGCACACAGCCGTGAAGTACTCCTTGTACGGTCCGGAGGAGAGGGGACTGTCGTCCTCAATCAGATGGCAATCCGACACGTTCACTGGACAGAGTGGAGGGGACACTACAGCGACAGGGGAAAACAGTTGCGCGTTAATCACAAGTAATACAAAGGGAAGATACAAGTTCTCATGCTGAATGTTCTCAAGTCACCAGTCAAAAACTGTGAAAAATGAGTAAAGATTTAGCCAAAATCAAGTCCAAATGTCCACAACAATGTTTTCTACACATGACAGGCACATACACTGCAGTCTTTCACCTTAGAGGGGAAAATTCACCCTAAAGTATTGAATACTACGTATATTGCAATACAGGCTTGTAAGTACTAGGGAGCACCAACTGCAACCTCGTTTTGATGTATGACCCCGAGCTGACCCCTGGACATCAGAAATGGCCGTCGTAATATTAGCAAGAGGTCCATTGCAAAGACGAATTGAGAGGAGACGTGATGAGAGGGAATACAAGCTTCGTCACAGCTTTGGGACCACATTCTTCTCATCTATCAATCAATCAATCGATCAATCGATCAATTATTCCTTTGTTCAATCTAAAATCAACTATTAAGAATACGCCTAATCGCGAATACATCGACAGGGCCCCAAGTATTTAACACACTTGATAAAGAAAGAGTGTAACGTACATGTACCTGCTTCAGTTGCTCTAAGAAGATCCTCCACCTTGTCCAGAAACGACTCCACTCGATCCTCGTCTAGTTCGAGATCGTCTTCCTCCTCGGGACTCCTCGGTTCGTCTTCGGCTGTTTCCGGAGGGCTGTCGGGGTACCCGTCGGGATAGTCTTCAACCACGTCGACTGTCATTGCACACAACAAGGAAGAAACGATGAGAAAGAAACCAACGCACACTTCTTGAATCTACTCAAATATGAAGGTATTTTTTAAATTAATGATTCTGACTTAACTACTTATAGTTATAAAGGTCTGAAGTAATAAATCTATATTCATACTAAATAGTTCTACAGCCATATATGTGCGTTTCGTATTTTCAGACTCCTACCAGTCTCTATTCTGCACATTCTAAGATGAAGTAAAGGAGCCACTTGAACGTGAAGCGCGGTTAACAGGCTCCCATTTTCAGGGATCGCCGCATAAGTGTTCGTATTATTTTTTTGGTTGCTGTAGCCATACAATTCATCTTTATCGTTCCCTTGATGTTATTTGTCAACTTTGTGCCTGTACACGCCCTGTCCTTATTTCTTGTGTAAAACGCGGCTAATGAGGTCCCTGGTAGAATCTACTCCATCATCTTCATCTGGTAAATCTAGACAGTCTCAACTAACTCAACTACATTCCCAGTCCATGTCTGTCCATATGTACGTGTGTAGGCGACGTGCGTGGGTAGATGACTAGATGGCCCAGATACGCGCGTGTGACTCAACAGATGATTGCTTTTTAAAATCCCATTACTTTTCCCAGTATGTCGACATGTAGGCACGGAAATGAGGATACCGGACGGCTTTCCGAGAGATCCCTTCATGGTGCATCATACAGGTTGGCCACGCCACAGTCATGTGGTGGCGTTTGACGTCAGTGTCTCGTTTATCGAAACGACCCTCTTTGTCTCTGTGGCAACACCTGACAGTCACACGGTTTTGTTACCGGTAGTATGGCGTCAGTGTCTCGTTGATAAGAACGACCCTCTTTGTCTTTGTGACTGTCACATGGCTATGGCTAGCATTAAGCCTATGTCTAGTAGACAGATAGAAACGACCCTCTTTGTTTTTGTGGCAAGAACTGACTCACAAGGCTTTGGTTACTAGTATTGTTAATGTCAGTGTCTCGTTGATAGAAACGACTCTCTTTGTCTTTGTCTTTGTGGCAACAAATGACTGTCACAGGGCTTTGGATAATTAGTCTAGTAATATTAACGTCAGTGTCTCGTTTATCGAAACGACTTCTATGTCTTTGTGGTAACTACTGACTGTCACATGGCTTTGGTCAGTATTACGGCAATGTCTAGTTCATCGAAACAACCCTCTTTGTCTTTGTTGCAACTACTGACTGTCACACGGCTATGGTTGGCATTACGTCAATGTCTAGTTGATAGAAACGACCCTCTTTGTCTTTGTGGCAACAAATGACAGTCACACGATTTTGTTACCGGTAGTATGGCGTCAGTGTCTCGTTGATAAAAACGACCCTCTTTGTCTTTGTAACTGTCACATGGCTATGGCTAGTATTAAGCCTATGTCTAGTAGACTGATAGAAACGACCCTCTTTATTTTTGTGGCAAGAACTGACTCACAAGGCTTTGGCTACTAGTATTGTTAATGTCAGTGTCTCGTTGATTGAAACGACCCTCTTTATTTTTGTGGCAAGAACTGACTCACAAGGCTTTGGTTACTAGTATTGTTAATGTCAGTGTCTCGTTGATTGAAACGACCCTCTTTATTTTTGTGGCAAGAACTGACTCACAAGGCTTTGGTTACTAGTATTGTTAATGTCAGTGTCTCGTTGATAGAAACGACTCTCTTTGTCTTTGTGGCAACAAATGACTGTCACAAGGCTTTGGTTGATTAGTCTAGTAATATCAACGTCAGTATCTCGTTTATCGAAATGACCCTCTATTTCTTTGTGGCAACACCTGACTGTCACACGGTTTTGTTACTGGTAGTATGGCGTCAGTGTCTCGTTGATAAAAACGACCCTCTTTGTCTTTGTGACTGTCACAAGGCTATGGCTAGTATTAAGCCAATGTCTAGTAGACTGATAGAAACGACCCTCTTTGTTTTTGTGGCAAGAACTGACAGTCACAAGGCTTTGGTTACTAGTATTGTTAATATCAGTGTCTCGTTGATAGAAACGACCCTCTTTGTCTTTGTGGCAACAAATGACCGTCACAAGGCTTTGGTTGATTAGTCTAGTAATATCAACGTCAGTATCTCGTTTATCGAAATGACCCTCTATTTCTTTGTGGCAACACCTGAATGTCACACGGTTTTGTTACTGGTAGTATGGCGTCAGTGTCTCGTTGATAAAAACGACCCTCTTTGTCTTTGTGACTGTCACATGGCTATGGCTAGTATTAAGCCAATGTCTAGTAGACTTATAGAAACGACCCTCTTTGTTTTTGTGGCAAGAACTGACAGTCACAAGGCTTTGGTTACTAGTATTGTTAATATCAGTGTCTCGTTGATAGAAACGAACCTCCTTGTCTTTGTGGCAACAAATGACCGTCACAAGGCTTTGGTTGATTAGTCTAGTAATATCAACGTCAGTATCTCGTTTATCGAAATGACCCTCTATTTCTTTGTGGCAACAACTGACAGTCACGCGGATTTGGTAACTAGTATTATGACGACATTGTCTTGTTGATGGAACGACCTTCTTTGTCTTTGGGGCAACAACTGACTAGTACTGTCACAAGGCTTTGGCTACTAGAAGTACTTTAACACCTCGTTGATCGAAACGGCCTTCCATGTCTACTAACTGTCACATGGCCTCCATTAGTACACTACAAATGCAATTTGAATAGAGGAACTGCTACCAATCTTAATGTGGACCGTAGAATTCATCGCTGTTTCCTCTTAACGTTGACAGAATTGATTTTCTAACAACACGCGGTATCGTTTGTACTGACGTCACGTCCGGTATTATCATGGGACTATTATACGTATTGACGTCATTGGGTGGGCGGTTGTCTTTTCAGGAGCCTTCCAAATGGGACTTTTAATATTTAATGTTTTGTATCATATTACAGTGAGTGTAGCGTACTACATGTACTGTGGGCAACATAAATGTGCGGCCTTGGTGTGTCCTTAAGGTCATAGCACTAACCCTCACCTTGATACATCATAGTGATTATTTGGGCGTAGCTTATATGAGATAATTAGATGACTCGATAAAGTGAAATGGAAATAACTTGCGTGTGTTGTATGTTGGTGTGGCTGTATGGGTGTGTGTGTGTGTGTGCTCTTGCGCGTATGTGTAATACTATGTTTATGTGTATGTGTTTGTGTATGTGTGTGTGTGCAACTGTTCGTGTGCATGTGTGTGTGTGTGTGTGTGTGTGTGTGTGTGTGTGTGTGTATGCGTGTGTGTGTGTGTATGCGTGTGTGTATTCTTAAGTACCACATAAGAATATGAAAATGTCACAAACGCCTTTACGTTTAATGACAACATTACTCTTACGGCCATTTCTTACCTTTCTTTTCGTCGTTCGTGTCGTAGACGGCGTCCAGCGAGTACGGGTCCTCAGCGTCATTGTTTTCCTCTTCGTCGCTAGGCAACTCGCCATTTTCCTTCAAAATGTCGTAGTAGTTCACGGGCAGTTTGTCGTCATCCTTGTCTCCACCGCCCTCTCCCTCATCCTCATCTTCATCCTCTTCGTCTTGGAAAAGCCGCTTCCTCTGCAGAATGTCGATGTTGTTGTGTGTGTACCCTTCTAGAGGATTTTTGTCGGCCCTGTTGTCAATTTTCTGCTCTTCTTTGAAGGTCGGTTCCTCTGACTCCTCTCCGCCTCCGAACATGCCGTCTTCCCGTCTTTCATCGTCCTCGGCATCTTCTTCGTCTATGAGTTCGTCCAGTACCTTTTCCGCTGCAGTAGCCAGCTCGGGATACTCTCTCAGCAGATCCTCGGCCATTTTCTCGTACTTGTCTAAGTCTTCTTCATCGTCTTCTTCTGTGTCTTCAGCGTCGACGACGTTGGCCGGAATCTGGTCTTCATACAGCGCGTCCAGTAGTTTGTCGTTTCTTTCGTTGCGAGTCAGGAAGCTTTCGTAGTCATCGTCCTGTTGGTCGTCTCGGGCAGTGTTGGTCCATTCGGGTTGGCTACTTCGTTCTTGGTATCTTTCGTCATCTTCGTAAGGCCAGTACGCCTGATCTGGGCCGTACGTGTCCATCATGTCTTCCACAGAAGAGGGGTATTTCTCTCTCTGATAGGGCTCGTACCCAGTGTATCCTGCGGCCACGTCGTTCCCAGGATGACGCCAACTCACTTTGCCCTGGTCTCCAGGACGCTCCAGTGCCTTTTTGGCCGCTCCTAGATCTTGAACTCCGTAAGCGCCGCCTTTATTCCAGTCGTCCAGTTCTTCCGTGTCATCCCTTCTGTCCTCCCATCCGCGTTCTTCTTCTCTCGGCTTCCCTAGGTTGCTCCAGAACATATTGTATGCACGATGGTAGGCGTCGTTGTCTCTTGTTCTCTTTGTCGTCTTCCTTGGATCGTAATCTTCCAACATGTTTACTTCTTCGCCGTCATAGTAGCCATCGGAGCGTCTGGTGTCCTCTTGTAGGCCGAGGTAGTCTAGGAGGGCGGCATACTCCTCCGGGCTGATGGCATCTTCTGGCTCGGAGATCTGGGGTTCAGGGTCAGTATCGGGAAGGTCAGGGTACAGCTGGTCAAGGTCATACTTCTCGTCACCTCGTCGGTCTACTTCGTCGTACTGCTGACGAGGGTAGCTGTTGTAGGGGAGCTCCAGGGAGCGAGTGTCGGCTGGGAGTGGTTCGTAGTCTGGGTAGGACAGCTGGCCGTTGATTTCGTTTGAAGGGATCTCCTCGGTATCGTCATACTCCGGATACTCGAAGTCGTAGGCAGGAAGGTTGAACCGTCCGTCCTCAGCTCTCTCTGCTTCCTCTTCCTTTTCTTCTTCTTTAGCTAAAGCCTCCTCCCTCCTTGCCTCCTCTTCGTCGAGTAGCTCGGTTAACGTTTCAACAACAGCTTCCTTCTCCGCCTCCTCCTCCGCCTCCTTCTCCGCAGCCTCTTCCGCCGCCTTCTCTTCCTCCAGCTCTTGTACACGTAGCAGAGCTTTCAGAAGGTTGTCGTCCACCGCGCTGTTTCGGTACGCCGTTCGGTAAGGGATGGCCGACGAGAGGGAAACAAGGAGCGAGGTGGCCGCGAGCAGGAGCAGCAGGTAACGGCAATCCATGGCTGTCTCACCCACCTCTCAAGCTACCTGTTAGGACGAGAAACACAACTGGAGTAAGCCTTATGGTGTGGTAATAGTAGAGCGTAATTGGGACGGTGACGACATCATACTGCTCTGCTTCACATCAGGACTTTTATCATGCGCCTATTCATTCTCACCGATTGATGACAATTTGATTCACAGAGAGAAGAATAATGCCAATGACGTCAATGAAGAAATTTTGTCGAGACTTGAAAGCGTGTCTTTGGTTGCCATGGCTAAATGCTTTTGATACCAGTGCAAGTGGTTCTCAGATGAACACGCTGAAAGGACTTCATCAGCGACATTGAAAGCCCTGACCTATTTAATTGGATGCTTTTTTTATAATATTCTCTTTGCACATTCGACACGTGTATCACGTGAATGGGGATCTCATATTTCTGACGACGGAATGGCATCGGGGACAGTACAGATATATTTCTTTTTGATGATTTTGCTTATGATGGCGAACCAGCAATGTTTGACACGAATATCATGATCATTTCAACGGTAATCTCATATTTCTGACGACAGAAGAGCATCAGGCACAGTACAGAGATATTTCCCTTTGCCTTTTTTCTTATAATGGCGATGGTCCTATTTTTGAAGTAACATAAAAACTAGTGTGCCCAAATTCGAAATAGTCCTTCATTTTACCAAATATCACAAAGTTCCGCCCACAGCTATGCTACACCCCCTTGCAACTCGCCCACTAATCCAAATATGCTACCAGTGATGATGATGCAAAATATCTTATTCTTGTTGGTAGCTAACACGGAACTCTGAAGAAGACTTTTGTGCGGGACCTATGAAAATTCGCTGCGCTGACTGTGTTCAGTCGTTCAGACCCCTGTAGTGTCTCATAGCACATAGGGCAGCAAGTTCCCTTGCTGTTTCAGCGGCAGGGTATATTACAGGGAGGGTTGGCACCTCCTCGAACACGAACCCCAATTTTACGTCCCCTCCGAAAAACGAGTGCAGCCCCAACCGAGATGTACCCAACCCAGGATAGAACCGGGGTTTCCAAGTCAGCAACTAATCAGAACCATGAGTTCAACTGTCGGGTTGAGCTACAGTACTTGCAAGGATGCTCCTGAAGCTGTATACGTACTACGTATACAGTGGCATCCTTGAAAGACAGTTTAATCATGCATAAGATATGACATACCAATGATTGCTTTCAAATACAACCCAACAGGCCCTCTTGGTAGACCCAGAAAAAGGTGGAAGGGATAACATAAAAGAAACATTAACAAAGTACAGCCTGGCAGACCAGACAGACTTGAGGAGGAGGGGGTCTTTCAAGACCGAGAAGAATGGAGAAGGCGATGCTCTCAACTGACAGGCCCTGAGGCCAACCTGGGGAAGATGTAAGTAACTAAGATATGATATGATATGATATGATACTGCAAAAAAACAGGAATAATGATACGTGACCTACAATGGACAGTGACTTGAATAGAGATCACGCGTGGTTTTAAGAGCAATGCTGAAGATTGAGCTCATGAAGGCCACGTTTTATCCATTCACGTGTCAGTGCCATTGGATTCGTGACACCTATTCTTTTCTGTCTCCTTTCATGAAGGCTAATTGCCAGGGATAGTTAGAGCTGTCCCCAGCTGATGAGTGGTCTGTACTAATACATTTTCTAATGGAGTTCTTACTCATGACGTAGGTTCAATCTATGATACTGGTTCCAACTATGTACTCCTTCCTATTCTTCTCTTTATTGAATCGCTTAATGCAAAAACGTAGGCTTCTAAAGCAACAGAGATTTGATTCGATTGACCTATTTGGCTGTGAAAAAAGTACAGCCAGGGCTATCCAACTACCCGAAGGCTATTATAAAGGGGTCTCCCTGGTAACTGAACAATATTCAATATTCCATACAAAATACATATGAACGCGTGCACAAAACACAAGTCTAACATACATAGAAAAAAAAGGAATAATAATTTACAAAACTAGCACAAAACTAAAGCGCATATGAAAAAAAATACACGGGACTAAGCTTTATAAATAGCATAATTAGACTAAGCAACATAAATTTACAGAGGGCAGTCAGGTTAGTTCAAATGAAGCAAAAGTACCTCTGGGCAGAATAACATCTTGTTAATACTAGCTATCAACGTTTTCATAAATCGGTCAGTTCAGTGCAACATGTCAGCCTGCTTCGATTATCCATTTTCCCAGCTGTTGATCTATAGTAATGGTCTGACATCGTGACCTCCGGAAGTCTAACGAGACGGTACGGTGCTACTTCCAACTACTGATATGGATTGGGAAACTTCGTTGACGTTACACAATTGGGCTATGATTTATCAAATAGATCTGTGATGGGGCAAAGGTTCTGGCCTCTTTCAGAAAGATTTGAAACATTTCTGAAGGTTAGGAATAGTTTTAGCACCAACCATCCCTTTATAGGTCTCGGTTCTCAGTGATTGATATCGACTAGATAAGCCTGTTGACGTTGCAAACTGGGCTGAGGTCAGACAATTTATCTTTGACTGGGTGAAGGCCTGGCATCTTCCAAGGAAAGTGTTGGACCATTCCGGGAAGGTAGGAATAGTACTAGTTTCAGCAAACATTTTGATCTCACTAACATGCAACAACATGATTCTATCGGGACTATGCCGGTTACAAAGCTGGCTGGATGATTAAGAATGACAGCAATGACCTGCTATATTCACAGTATTTTCACGAGGGCGGTGCAAAACTTTAATATCTAGTCAGACACTTGTCATATATATGTATATATATATGGCTCATTTAAGTAGATGTCGTCAGTCTTTTTGCCTTTGGGAAATAAATGTGCTGAGCTATAATCTTTGATAGACATCTTGTAGACCGGAGTTTTGGCTACAGCACTAGTAAATCCGTTTTAAAGTGCGACACTTTGTACCCTTGGGATGGCAATCACCGTAAAGAATTTCTAACGGGCTTTCCATGTCCAATGTCAAGGATAGTCGTGCTAAACGTATGATCCTTAAAAATCACGAACAACAAGTTAAGTGCCGTCGTAGTGATTTACCACGTACGATAAGCATTGGCATTGACAGATGACACCAAAATGCTTTCATGTTTTTGCCCCGATATAAAGTATCCCTGTCTTACTTCAGCAACATGTTAGAACATGCTTCAATGAATTATTGGTCACCACGCATGGACTGGCAATGGTAATGCATCAGCGAGATTATATCTATCACATGGGGCATGTTATCGCTCTGGGCATTGCTTGGAAGGTAATGTTGTCACATGTTGGGAATACGATTTTGTGCCCTTGCCAAGGATAGAATTCCAGATCACGATTCAGATTTTGATGCAATCATGACCACATTTATAATAAATGTTGCTTCCAAGAAGTCATCGACTTGAGTCGGTCTTTCTTACATATTCAAAAGAACATCGTCATTGGTTTTGTTACCATGACACCTGGTACATTCATTGATCGTGAATTCTAAAAAGACGTGTTTTGGTTGAAAATATTTGGTAACAATATCAATGACGTCATTCTTTGAATATGTCAGGACATATTCAAAGAATGACGTCATTGATATTGTTACCATGGCACCTGATACATTCATTGATCGTGAATTCTAAAAAAAAGACGTGTTTTTGATTTAAAATATTTCCCTTGATCGACTCTGTATGTATAAAATGATCATGGAAACTTTATTACTGTCGTATTTTCAACGTCATCGTCCCATAAGGATCTCCCACCTCAATCCACCTGGTGTTCTAATAACCCGTCGGCGTAATGTACTGCGACGAGTCAGCATTATCCATATTGACATTCTAAAGCCAGCTACACACCTTGCATACGCACATGTTGCTTTCAAAGGAGGTGAAAACGTGATAGGAATATCTGCCCTTGGCAACAGTTGTATCAAACTTTGATCCTATCAATGCCCCAAGCGTGTACGTAGGTGTGTGTTTTTGCACGCAAAGGCTTTGTTTATTTGAGGCAGTCTTTACAAAATCGTGCAGATCATGTAGCGAAGTGAATTCATACAGATCCTATATCAATAATTAAAACATACCACAAAAACATGCCACATTGGAAAGTATCGAGGCAAATTTGGCATATATATTGGTAACATGTAAGCATAAATGCTCTATAGTATCTGTGCAAACGTTCTATACTAGTTTTTTTTTTCTATTTAAAAATGAAGCCGTATCTGATCATAGACAACTCGGAGATCTGGAACCAGCTAGCTCACTGAAAAGCTTATATTTCGATGGTCGTCATAGGAAAGACAGACTACATGCTGGTTCATATTGTTCTAGCTCTTTTAGACAAGCACAATGGACCATGGCTTTACCCCTTGTACTAGCGTGCAAATTGGGTGAGCGACAATGACTGCGATTCGAACTTTCAACCTCCAGGTCCATAGACAGTCACAACTCACCCCTCGCCCACGCAAGGACAATACGCCAGTGATTACTGATTTATGATAGCTAGTTGTTCACATATTTCTCCAAGGTATCATTGACCTACAGGGGCCAAAAGGAGTCGCTATAGATACATACAATTGGTTTCGTTGACTGGCAAGAAACCACAATTACGTACGCATTCCGTACAATTGCGTACGCAAGTTAAAAGTTACGACCCAATACACAACTGTACCTTGGAGTGATTTTTTTTCCAATGAGAGGAAAACTAAGTGCCAATTAAACCCGAGTATAGCACCCTAGTGTCTAATGAGGCAGACCATTACCTCAGAGTCACAGCGGAGCATACAAGCGTCCATCTACATTTTATCGCTCTTCACCATGGCCAACCCCGCGTTACGTATCAGACCTGGTTTGTAAGCGGGGTTATTTTGCTGCCAAATGTATGTACATGTATAACCATGACCATATACATAGGCATATACGTATACATATACATACATTGGTTCGTATACATTTGATAATAGGAAACAAAGTCTTCGGGAGATCTGCATGCAGCAACGATGAGGCCTGCTGGCAGAATGCCAAATAAGGGCACACATGTGTCGTTTATTGGTCATACGTCTTCACGTTCCATGCCCGATCATCTCCCATATTGTCTGTGCGTGGACTGAAAGAATTGGCCTAATTATGTCTTTGATAATTGATAATTGACATTTGAATTAGTCTCAGCCAGACTAACTACGTCGGCTATAGGGAGGGTATTTACCAGGGGAGTTTGGCCACCAGAGAGTTTCATTCTTTAACCTTACTGTGGACTGACTCTCCTGGCCAATTATTCCCCTTTTTACCGAATTCTACGACCCATACCCCCGTAGGAAGGCCTCGTGGAGGCTACATTTGAATCCACTTGGGGTGGCAGATGCATTGCGTCATCGGCTTAGTTACTGAGTAGGTCCATCAGATCAATATTCAGTCGGGCCCTTGAGATTCAATTTACTTCTAATATTCAAAGGAATGTCCAAAATTGTCCCGAGCATTTCACACCTTAACGATCAATAAAAATCTGCCCTGCTTAAGTCACCAGGGCCATGCATCTACCAAGACGTCGGACAATTTATCTTATCAAAACCACAGTAAAGACCTCAAACCCTTAAATAGCTAAAGTAGAAATTGCTTCGGAAGAGTTTTTACACCAATTTTACATATCTACATGCATGTGATTCATTTTTACCTCTCTCTGTTACGTATGTCATTGTTAATTTTAATTGCAATTAGCCCTCATGCATAAGGGTATTGCCCACTAATTGCAGAAAGGGTGGGGGCACTCCGTCTTTCACTGCAGTTTGTATTCTGGAGCAGTATTCATGAGAAAAGTCCCTTTTCCTACTTGTCAACATTATGCTGTACTATCTGTATTCTTTGTCTATATACTGCTTCATGTTAAAATTAGCCCTCGAGAGTCTTTTTTATTATACATGCTACACATTTGTTATTTCACGAACGCCAAGAGTCATGTTGCGACTAGCCCGCGGGGAAAAATTCTATGGTTAATAATATCAGTCTGTAGCTGGTTAGATTTTGTTTTCATTTCGAAAAAGTACAAGAGACCTTTACGTAACAACTCTGTCATTTCACGAACGCCCTGAAACAACAGCTTCAAAACCCATTAGCCAAAGGTACTGAGTCGAGACGGCTGCAATTACCGAGTCAATTTTGTTCAAAGTAATAGTGTGCCCTCCCAGTATTCCATTCATTCCCCTTGAAGCTAAGCGGAGGAAACGAAGTGATGCAGCCAATTTCCAAAGTTTCGCCCACGTCCTGCCATGGGTTATAAAGGACGCCGGCGTGAGGCTACGATAGAGATAAGAGTTACTTTTTTAACAGTTGCAATTGTGTGTAATAGAGTAGTATGTGGTCCACGAGCACACTTCATCAGTTTAACGACAACGTTTATCTGGTAAAAGAATGGAAGCCTGTCTGCCTACGTGCACAGGCCAGAAACTGGCCCCTTACTTTCCAGGTGGATCCCCTAATTAATAAGAAGTCCTGTCCCTTGCCCTAGCCTCTGCTTCCCGAATGTTTAACCCAGTGTCCTTCACAGTCTGGTCTTTCCATCTCTTAGGTGGTCTTCCCCAGGGTCTGGGGGTAGCGAACTCAAGAATGGAAGAATTCACAAGAATGGAAGCACGAGACTAGTTTGACGTTGCTTCCTCTAAGAGGTTCCTCAATTATCAGCAACGTTGTCCATCAGCTTCAAAGTTCATCTCTGTTGTTTGAATTTAATCAGGATTTAAGTAATTTCCAACACAGAGGGAAAGTAGTGGGGCTTAAGCCAAAGTTTTCAATCGAACAGCACCACTCTTTATCAAGGTATGAGCAATCCACCCTTTCTATGACTTTATGCAGATAGAACACGTGGCTCGATGAGCAATGGATCAGAAGTTGAAATAGTTTTAGTCTCCATTGAATGGTCAAGCTAATACGGCATTACCTAATTATAACGTATGTTGCTATACCACAATATCCAGTGCTAGCACATTTTACGCATTGTAAAACTACAAAGAGGCCCATGTCTTGGCTGAGCATCTGTTCAGCATTGCGGGCAGATTTATCTCCAACAGGATCCGTGTTACGGGGCACTTAACGTTAAGTACACCTCACCATATTACCCGGAGATGGCTATCACCTTAATTACAATCCTTCTTCCTCTTGCCTTTCTCTCCATCGTTTTCGGCGCTACAAAGTCATACTTTATGAAGAGGACTGGGATTTGCAATACAAAGAATTAGTCACATTTTCGACTGTACCATACCAGTCGTTGTCAAGGAATGAATCCACTGTTTGTATGGAATTAATTTATACAGTTTGCAGACACGTGACTTGATGAGCAGCGGACCAAATTGCATCAGATAGTTTGTGGCGTCCTCCGTCTCTTGTCAGGGGTGATTGTATTACAGCATGTTATGTTATACTGAAAATTACATAACCTGTGTCATGATTATGATATGAAAAATACGATATGGTTGAAAACATTTCACTGTCCTTAAGTTTCAAGACTGGACGCTTTTAAATCCAAGGGACTGAGAGACACTGGTACACTGCGCAATTGGTTGATTATGTTGCAAGGTGAAAGTGTCACAAAATGACTGCCTCTGCGCCGAAGCTGCCAGGGCTGTGATGTATGCAGTACCTCGCAGGGAGTATGTCGTCTAGCCAATCTCTGATTATCAACAGCGCTAATCTCGGAATGATGCTGACTGGAACGCTCCCCGAGAATCTCAAGGGACCGATCGCACGGCACCACCTGTTGTGTCGGTTGACTAACTCTAATCAAACATTGTCAACCGTGTTTCAGCTTTAATTTCATATTCCTACATCGAGGTTTTCTTTCGTGAAACACCTAGCTTCAGTGCATAGTGAACCAGTCAGTATTGCTCTGATAAAGATGACAGACAGTCATCGAAACGTCGGCTCTTGTAAAATACTTGGTTGTGAATAAAAGAACTTTGCTATTCAGTCATTCTCCAACCTGATGACATTATTCACGGATGACTACAAGATCCATTCTGTTCTTTTTACGGCGGTAGATATCAAGTATATACGATTGTCTATTTCCCAATTTCACGTAAGTGTTGCTGATTCTGTGGCGAGACGTCAAAGTGCCTTGACGCAGAAAGATGAATAAATACGACACATCTAGTTGCAATGAGTTGCCGACAATTAAATCTCACAAAGAATCAACCCACGGAGTTGCCCACAAGCTTACATTTCAATTCTTTTCACTGCGGGGTTTTCTACAAACTAATCAGGGGAGCATTTGTTACATAAGAACGCTTACATCACACCATCAGTATCCTAATTACCTTTACGTGAAATTTGACCCAAATAAAGGGATTAACTGTACGTCATTTCACGCATCATCTTTTTCGCCTCAAGCTTGAGTACCTATCAAACATCATCTTTGCTGAGTTTTTGACGCATGTGATGACGTTTGAACGGAAAACGCAGACGTCTCCAGCTGAAAAAATGTGTTTGTGTCCTTTTTATGGTGCAGCTAGGTACCTGTCAGCTGTGACGTTCTATTACTGAGAATGCCAAAACTTATTAATGGCCCGATTCACACACATATATTTTCTGAGTCGACGCTGAGTCGGGCAAAACTGTTTTCAGTGTTGCAGGATTTTTATGCATCATCGTCATCTAATGGATCTGTATCTGGAACCGTGGACAAGTCCTGCAGTTGCAACGAGTCTATTTTCATTTTACGCCTAGTAGATTAGAAAAGGCTTTCCCGATACTGTTGCTGTTACTTTCTTGGGAAAATTCAAGTTCTCTTACTTTTCCCTCAACATCTGAACTTTAAATACATGCACGTTATCTAAGAGATGCAAGCAGTAGATGGAATCCTTATTCCATCCAGGTATAAAAAAATGGGTACCTAACTTCGGTTGGGGAGGTAAAATGCGGTGGAAGGAGAGGGATGGGCTCAACTCCCAATACCGTGCCCTATTCACCATGGGCTAACAACCCACTATCCCTCCGCCCAAAAAAAGGGACCTTTACTCTTTATCCTTTATTAAGGGCTGGAAAGAATCTACCATATTCTTCCGATAATATCTTCCCTTCAAAAACGCTCATGTCATCTACGAGGTGCGTGTAGGAGATTGAGTAATGCGCATGCGGGGCCAGTATGGTTATGGTGATTAGGCACTTCGTTTATCTAAAAAAGGATTATGTAAAAGCACTTAGTGTGTTTTCGTTAACGGTAAGCACAGTTGAGAAGAATCCTGCCCAATCTTTCCATAACATAAATGTCATCGACGAAACGCGTGTTGTGGATGAAATTATGTGCATGCGTGACCTGTATGGTTATTATTAGTAGACACTTTCTCGCTCTTGGTACATTTACGAAACATGATAGGAGAGCACTCAGTGTCTTTTTGTAAAGGGTAAGCACTTTCACTCCAGCACTTTTACTTAAGTGCTTTCACACGTGGCGTTGGATAACCCTCGCCACCTGCGCACGGATTTGGGTGGATTAGAATATATTCATCGAGACTTATTTTCGCAATATTTGTATCATTCTGATTTGATTTGATTCTATTAGAATTGCAACGGTACAATACACATGGAACACAGGCAGCTATTGTTGGTGTCGTGACTCACACATAATATACCCGTTTGTACACCTGGGTTGGGTGAGGATAGTCGTGTCAAGTGCCTTTTCCCAAGGGCAAAACCTCGGTGTCGTCCCGGGACCGCTGGGTTCTGAGCCAAAAATCCTACTGTTTCGCCACACGACCCCACGTTCAGTCCATGATACGTTATCCAAGTCTACTAAAACAACTAGGGCAATGTTACCACACATTGTTCCTACATCCGTCAGCCACTCTTGAAATATGGACAAGCCATTTACTTATCTATCGGTGTGGCTGAGACACAGGTACATGTACAGAAAGGTTGCCAAACAACAGGTAGCTATTGTCAAGGGATAACCTTTGATAGACTAACGGTTAAGAAATATAGGAGAAACTAGCGATGTAGACATGTTGGACAGGACAAACTATTGGTGAAGTGCTTAAGTTCCATACACTATGGCATATGGATTAGGCAGAGATTAACTTTAATCGGGTTGATCTTTAAAAATCCCTGAAGTTCTATGAGATTAATTGAGAGGGGGCGGACGACTTTCAAAAATGAAAAGTCAGGAAAAAGTCAAAGGCTTCCCTCACAAAACACCCACTCTATATCTTGCCTCCGACTCCTTCCGGCTGTTTTCTTTTTCACGTTCTTCTCGGCCAGCAATGAGAGTAGAAATGCAATAAGAAAACGGTAGCTTGAAAAAAGAAACAGCCGGAAGGAGTCTGCAATATAGTCTGTAATACGTAAAGCAAGGTCTCGGTGAAAACCGTTGCATCTCTTTAAAACCACATCGAATGTAAACCCAAAACGCCATAGATAATGCGGTCGGTACCCTCATTTTTGTATCAGACATGTAGTCGCTGTAGACGTAGGCATGAGCTCACTTATTTTCATTAAAGGCTCACCTACCAGTGCCTTCTTGGAGGTCAACTTATTCAAACAGGATTCTCTCCTGGCGCCAGTTCATATAACGTATTTTGCTTCACGTAACGGCTGACTCTGAAATGATGCGGTATTCATGATCAGCATGACAGCGACGGCCATATTAGTCCGTTATCAGAACCAGCGGCACTTCACGTAGCATTACTGTTTGCACATGTTGTGATGGCTTAGCTGTCATATCATATAGAATATGTGTCAGACCTGATCATATTTTCTACGGAGAATGACCGTTGCACTGTTTCTTTGAGAAAAAAGAGACAGGGAAATCTTATGGACGGGAAACTGCGTCTCAAACGATTACGAATTTTATGCTCTACACTTTTCGAAGATGGTCTTGATCGCCACACGTCATAGACCGCGGCTCTTAGGAAATCTAGGTCTGATGTTAAAAATGATGTTTGTAGTGTTTGTGTGAGTAGTTGTCCATCAATTTCCATCCTTAGCAACCTGGTCTGTTAAGAAAATAACACTCTCCTCTGGTCTTGTGTCTCCCTTTAGGCAAACCGACTATCCTGGCCAATCAGTAACTCTATTTTTGCCTAATTCTTCTATCCATAACCCATCAGGAAGGCCTAGTGAAGGCCGTAGCGCAGAGCAACGTGATGGGATGACGTCAAACTTGCCATTCAACCAGACCAGAAGAATCGGTATCTCTTGCGAGCCAGTTTCCTTGAAGCGTGCTGAAATACGTCTGCACGTCATATACATGACCTTGTGTAATTCCCGTGTCTCATGTGAGTGATCATATTCTGCTAGGCTGTTTTTACTCTTTATAGATTACTTCAGGCGGCGATGGAGCCGACGCAGGTCGTTGCGTGTTCAGGGAATTTGTCTGACAGTTTGATGAAAACATCCTCCCATTTCGTCGACAGACCGGAGTTCTCCAGGCGATTAGATTCTACAGATAGGATATATTTCCCGAAGGAGTACTGTCATGTCGTCTTCCCTTACAGTTCTAAGAAAAAAAGGCACCATAACGTCCTGTGGGATCTCGCCGGTATTAGGCGTAAAAGCTGGTCGATTTATACAATACTGCTCGCCTTTATGTATTTTCAATGTATGTATATATATAGAAAATTTCCACTGACTTCAATTTCAGAAACCGCTGTTGAATCATCAACAGTTTAATGTATAGACGTTGTAGATGAGGCTACGCCTAACATTTTCATCCTTCTCAATTCAAACTAGGGCTGCTGATATAATGAGTACTTTCCATTCACATGTCACATACACGTGCAGGCCAACGGTGCTATTTCTACAACTCGAGGGCCTTGCCAAGTAGTGTTCATGCCTGTCGCATTGATTTACATGACGCATGGGGAGGGCACTTGCTCTGCTTAATAATACTGCGCGGGTAACAGGTCTCCTATGTAATGATCGCGCATTCAATCCCAAATCCTACATGATGCGTTTGGATGAGCGCACTGCAATAGGGTTGAATTTGGAAGGTGGCTGGCGCCGTGACGAAACCAAATGGAAGTACATCCCATCTATATAGCCCCCTCATAAAGATTTTGAAATAATATGTCGCGTCAAACCGATTCAACTCCAGGATTGGATTGCGTTTTTCGTCCAAATCTCTCCGATCTGTCCTACACCACTAAAACTGACATTTGAATATTTCTCATCCCTTTAAGGTACTACTAACCAATTTGCTGGCGGCGAAAATTTCAATACCTATGAGAACATGAGAAAAAATATAGAAGATGAACCCTTTGGTAAATGGTACCATCAACCATAGGATTAATGTGATAAATGAGACTCAGTATGTAGAATTTTACTGATCTGTTTAAAGTAGGGTGATCTATATCGATTATGGACTTGTAAATACCCACAGAGTGTTGTATATAGAGCGTTTCAATGTGATATCACATCGCTGTCCTCGTCGCCATATTGGCGTCCCAATTTACATCCCAGTGAATCATAAGATCTTTAAAGTTCTCCAATATTCTCTATCAAACTCCTACAGTTTAAAGAATAGAAGCTCAAAAGAATACTTGATAATACCAACTTGCCGATGGAACATAAGAATGAAGGCTTGAGGTACGATGAATTAAAATGCAAATCAAGCACATCAACGTTACATGGCATGCAGCACCTGTCTGCCTCATTGATATGGCAAGTGTGTAAAAACGCTTTATATCATTAGTACTCATGCCTCGGTATCAGTCTATGGATATCTGGCCGGATAAGGGAATAAGTCACGATGAAGGATTCTCCGATCATGGTTTCCATAAAAGGTACGGATGCAGTGTGTTATTTTTATCTGGCCTCACCATATGTGCACTTTCCCCCAATTCAATTAGATCGGCGTGTTGCTTTACGATGGGGATACAAACAACACCGACTCATCCATTTCCGTTTGACATGAGTCACGACATCATGAAAGCCGCTGTAAGCTGAAGGCAAGCCCCTTGTGTGTGTGTATGTGGGGGTTCCAAAACGCAGGCTGTAAAAAAGATTTAAAGGTGATGACTGGAAAGTAGGGGCGGGGTTATCTGGGTTCAGAAAAAGAGAAGATAAAAAAAATTTTCGTCACTTCCTGAGCTTATTGCATCGTGAGTTAACCGATGCGTTAAGCTCGGGTGATTAGCTTTCTTTAGTTGAAGACTTTAGTTTTTTTTCTAAATTTCAAAAACAAGGACAGTCCAGTAACGTTTAGGACGGCTTTCTTGCTGCTGTGCCACAATGTAGATGCGTTAAGAAGTTAGCTGTAGTACAATTCATAAAGCCCCAAAGAAGGCAGTCGGTTGATAAAATAGAAATATAGCTAACAACCCAGGATATATTGATGTACTGGCCTGATGAATCTAATTACGCTTTTTGAAACCCCCTTTACATTTTTCGCGTACAAGTTATCCGTGTAGATGCGTTAAGAATAAGTATACTAGTGCAGTTCATCAATCCCCAAAGAAGGTAGTCAAAAGGTTATCTAAACGTCGACAGACAAAATCCATATAGCTAACAACCCAGGATATATTGATGTACTGGCCCGATGAATCTAATTACGCTTTTTGAAAACCCCTTTACATTTTTCGCGTACAAGTTATCCGTGTAGATGCGTTAAGAATAAGTATACTAGTGCAGTTCATCAATCCCCGAAGAAGGTAGTCAAAAGGTTATCTAAACGTCGGCAGATAAAATCTATATACCTAAGAACCCAGGATATATTGATGTACCGATCTGATGAAACCATTTACGCTTTTTGAAAACCCCTTAATGTTTTTCACGTACAAGTTATCCATGTAGATGTGTTAAAAAGAAGTACAATTCATCAAGCACCGAAGAAGATGGTCAATAGGTTACCTTTACGTCGGTAGATAAAATCTATATAGCTAAGAACCCGGGATATATTAATGTACCGATCTGATGAAACCATTTACGCTTTTTGAAAACCCCTTTATTACTTGACGTACATGTGAAGCACCATAGCAGGTTGAATGGAGACGCTACCCTTCGTTGACTCCTTTATTGCACCGACAGCCGGTCCACGTAATTGCGTCGGTCGGTCTTCACAACAAGAAATATAATTCCTTTCATTCCCTCTTCCTGTATCACTAGCATGAATCAGACCTTTACATAAGCAAGTGGCTTTGCCGTGGGCGAAAAAGATCTATTACGTAGATATCTGTGAAGCACCGTTTCCCGAGAATAACCTATAAATAGAGAAAATAGCTAAATCCCTCAAGTCACATAAGCTCTTAAAGGATCAAAGATCTCTACTTCAGAAAGGTTAAAGAGTTTTGCGGTGAACGCGATATCCTTTGGGGCTTTGATGTATTTTATGGGCTTCGTGTTTGTTGCCGGTAGCAGCGTTGCATTAGCATTGGTTTCATCTGGCATTCATTTCGAAAGTGAAAGTAAATATCAGTAAATATCAAGACCAAAGATGGTAATGCTCCTAGCAAACTGTGGGATTTTGTCGTGTGAACCCGCACGTTCGCCAATACATTTCAAATACTCTCATGTGTGAACAAATGCAGATATGGCTACAAAAAAGACTTCGGATAAAATACTTGGAACTAAAAGAAAAATAAATGCACGGCAATATTTCAATTATGTATGATAATAGGAGCATATAAGTGAAATACTTATGGATTGACCATGACTTGGAGAAATACAAAATATCTTGCTCGGGACTAGAATAAGAATTAATGCACACCAACCTGTCAATGATATATGAGTATAAAAAGCGAAATACTTATTCATTGAATTGGGGAACTTGCTTGGAAATAAAAGAAGAATTATGCACACCCATTTGGCAATGATATAGAAGCATAAAAAGTTAAATACTTGAATTGGGGATAAGTAGAAAATATATTTCCCAGGGGATAAAGGATGTGATTTTATGAGGGCGAGGGCGAAATGTATGTTCTGCCTCCAAAATAGGCGATTATTTTTCGGCTTAGGTAATTATAATTCGGGTGTGACCGGGAAGAATCGTAAAATTAAATGCTTGTGACAGAAAATCGAATTTGCCAATTTACGTCCATTAGAGAGTCACCATTTTACGACACCTGCTCGATTCTTTACTTTACTGCGATGTGTAAAAACGGCAAATAGAATTTCATGAAGCCTAGGGTCTGCCTTACTCTCCCGTGCATACAAATCACGTCTGCTGACAGGAAACATGGCCGCGCAAGCTCCTACGGCAACGGAATCAAAAACATCACGAACAAAGCCACTTCCCTTTAAAATCCCAAGAGCTTCATTGCTTTGGAGATCTGAGAGCAAATATGGCCGAAGCCGTACTGTAGAGCTTTGCTGCGCTATGGCGTAGCGCTTCCGTTCAACCACCTGTGGCTGAGAACAACATCGGGGCGGAGTAGAAACCCGCCATATGGCACGGCCGGATGGGGAGGATAGCGCCGACAAAATCATCAAATAACCCCTTACAAAAGCGTAAAATACCACGCTTGACTTCTAATGAGTAACGGTAACGGTTCTTATGGTGCTTTGGGTAAAGCTGTCCGGATATTTGGCAAAAAATGCACTCTTTCGAACGTGAGAAAAGATGGGAAAGTAATGGCGGACGGGCTCATCATATCTGAGATTTTATTCCGTCCTCGTATTGTCACTCGTATTCCGTGGATAGTCTTGAAGTTGATTACAACATAACCATATATAAGATTATATTCCTTCCTCATATTTTCACTCGCATCCAATGGGCAGTCTTTAAGTTGATTATAAAATAACCTTACGGGCAGAACCCGAAATATACAGGTGTGCCCACGATAGGAAGGAGAATTCGTAATAACATTTCCTCCTTCCCCCTCTGCAGGGGTGTTCTCTGCAAATAGCCGTTAGTGTCCGTTTGTTATCTGAAGCACATAAATGTCTGGAGCCGGGGGAAATATAGCCGCAGAGATGCAGAGTGGGCGATGCGTATCGCCTATATAACGCACTTCCGCGCCGACGGTTTTTGCTGTAAAATACGGTCCACTCCCCCCTTAACAACCACTACAAGTCACCCGTTAGGTTTCATTGCCTTTACATACCGTCTCACGAATGTGTCAGCCCGGCACATTTCCAGCGATATTTCTTTCTTGCTTTGGGTATTGAAAGATGTAGATTCTGTATACAGTCGAGACTTGTCGACGTGATTCAGAAGACATAGTATTCATCTAGCATCAGCTATGCGCTAAGAGTTCAAAGCATTTCTTTTAAAAATGAGAAAAAATGCATTCATACGTTTCAGCTCGTCATCCGCCAATCATACACAGTAAGCGGTTGAACATAGATAATATAATACACAATTTAGACTATACTGATGAGGGTTTGGAACCTCTGGGACTTACCGACCGGAATTCTTGGAGAGGAAACGCCGTGGCTCCGTCCCTTCAGCGGCTCGGCGTCGTGCACTCTGTCTCCTACAGCGTCCTCCCTCCTCCACAAGCCACCGACCGGAAGCTGGCCGCCGACGTCACTGTTGCATCCGGTCCCCCGCCTCCGGCTGCAACCCTTCACTACGTGACCAAGAAGGTGAATCAGGCGAGCAAACGCAATACGTCGAGAACGCAAATTGACGATGTGTTGAACGTTTTTTTTTTGTCAGCCGACCTATATATTTTCGTGCCCCGTCCCAGCCCATCTAATGAATCATTCCGCACAATGATTTTCCCAGCCTGATTGCTGCCATTGATTTTTTTGCAGCTTTAATATTTGATGAGGCACAGAGAAAGGCACCCCTATCGTAAATAAACTGGTTTAATCCAGCCATTTTAGCGTTACGTTTTGTATCTGAGCAACGCCCAGAGACTGCCAACAGGCACTGTTTCTTTTCAATATCGCTTTATTTTTTTAGTAGAAGCCTACTACAGTATTACATCTGGTATTCAGCCGTCAATTATCAATCCTATTCAATGAATATTTTCTATTGATAGAATCTTAATGACTTGTAAATTGAATCAACAGACTCGGTGATTCAATCGCATTGCATGGTTCTATTCGCAAGTCACTATTTTTGGTGACTTGTCATTGTAATGATATTTAGACACCATATGAACTAATGGATTTTTGTACGCGACTGTCACCAACTGGTGACAATTATTACGTCATAAGTTATAACAATCACACTCTACCTTGTACATGTGTCTATTATGAATCAGACTATTATAAAAATGGGAAATATGATATCTGTCAAATACTAATCCCTAGTCCTACTACTGTAAACGTAGAAATATTCGCAGGGATTCAATTTTGCGGTAAGGAGAAAATGTTCGCGTTGGTTTTGAGTTCGCGTTTGAAACGATAGTAGCGCTACAGTCGCACAATGGAACAGCTTTTCGCGATGGTTTTAATTTCGGGATAAAGATTTCACCGCGAAAACCACGAACATAAAACCACCGTTAGCATTTCTGCATTTACAGTACTACGCACGCAACCGCAGCGCACAAGAACAAACCGTTTCATCCACTATACAAAGGGTTGTCGGCATTACGAAATGGTCTTAAGATTACAAGGAAAGTAATCATGTGGATTCATGCTGTGGTCTATTACGGACAATAGGCTTATAATTCAAGCCACACCACACGAATATGTGACGTACGTCTAACAACCCGCATTGAATACATGCCACATGGCGGCAGTCCTGCGTTACCTAGCTACAGCACTACCAAATTGTTATGGGCATAATAGTACATATTATAGCTAAAGACGTCGAAACTGGTGTACTTTGTGTGCAGATAACCATGGAATAGAGCATTGATCTCGGTAACTATAGGGTTTACCTCATGTTTGCCCAACCTTGTACAGATGCTATGACTATCAGACAATCCCGCCCACCGAGTACATGGTTATCGCCTTAGCTGGAATCAGGGTGTTTTTAGCCGACTATTTATACGTTATAGCCCGTGGCAATGGGCTGTGGTAAAAATCCATGAATTTATATCCTGTCTAAGGCTCTAATAGCCGTTTGCTTTCCTTGTTGCGTATAGATTCTCACAACTATTACGACCTTAAAGACGTCGCCTGCTTACTAGGATTGCCACCGGCACTGACGCGTATTCGGCAGGGGATTTATCAAGTATAGGTTGCACACTAGTGAAGTGTATGTCTCGCCCTGACATGGCTATGTATGGTAGTCTCTATTGACAATATTGGAGGGAATTCCAAGAAAAGACGTCCACTGAGAATTCAGCACTAAGGACGGCACTGTTTTGTTTTTCGAACCGCTTTAAAAGTGAGCACGACTCCTGCGCCGTAATAAATCCCTGTACGTAACCCTTTATGACCTATATGGCACAAGTAAATGGTGCGACGTGTAAGCCGACACGTGAATCGGACGCGCGTGGGTTTTGCTTGGCTCACACGAAGATTGCCGGGAAAGTGCAGACTGGTTTGGCAATATAAGTCAAAGAGATTACTCGTAGAGTAGTTCGTGGTGGATGGCTTAGTTTTTAGGTTTAAGCTTGGGTTCGATTCCAGGTATGGATTTCGTCCTTGCAAAGCACTTAACACGATTTTCCTCACTCCACCCAGGTATAAATGGATACCTGACCTTGGTTGGGGTGGCAAGAGGCGGTGAAAGGGGAGAGATGGGCTTCACCTTCCAATACCACTCCAAACAGGCTCAAAAAGGCTATGGGACCTTTGCCTTTTGCATCTTCGTGTGTAAATACATATCAAAATCTGTGACCTTTTCTGAAATCCTAGCACTTAGCTCAGCTAACAAAGTTTACACCGGGTAGACTTTAACTCCAGGGACTCATATCGGCTGAACCACGCTAAAGCCATGCTATAGTGATACAGAAACATGATCGGCAGATAGGATTAGGAGATTTGAATTGAGCAGGGAAAGGCCGTTGGTTGAAATGGGACCAGGGCTTATCATATTGATGGATAGCAAGAAAACTAGTCTGATGAAATCGTGTTCTATGTGGCCCTCCTTCCCTCCAAGCAGATGTTGGATGGGGAGATCGGCTGGCTTACCCAGGTTTCTGACAGCCTCTTAAGCCCCCCTCTCACTGGACCCGCGGCACGCTGGCGGCTTCGCTGCGTCCTAAACTGGATATGTGTTACCCTTGACGTTATAAAGGGAATATCATTCAAAGCGCACAAGTATGACCAAAAAGACAACAAAACACACAAAGCTTAAAAGATTCGTTTTTGCCGATGAAATTCGTTGAGTGCTTTGTCAATTCGATCGGCCGCAGCGACGCCGCCAGCGTGCCATGGGTACAGTGAGAGGGGGGCTTTATCCAACCTCCGTCGTCAGGGGCTGGCTTCAAAGGGCAAAGGGCACCCGGCTGGTTGAGAGCTTGGCAAGAAGGTGACAATCTCCCCATTCAATCTCTGCTCGGGGAGAAATTTATTCCACTGATAAGCGCAAGCTAGCGGGAAGGGCCCTTTATTGTGACAACTGATCCTAAAATGCAAATGCCTGATTATTGTTAGTTGGGGAAAGTTGGATAGCAGGTACCACGGGCGTAGGTAATAGCAAGGTAAAGGTTCGTCCAGTCAGAAATCCAAGGAGCTATTGATGAGATCGCCTTCAGGAATTGACCCCCTGACCTCTCCACCCGGCGTACGCCTGCCTAATCACGATGCTATCGATGTGACAGATTACGATACGTATCTGACAATTACTTCAGCTATATATATAGCAGCATGGTTTGTCTGATTCTATACATCCGACCTTTGGTCATGTTTTCAGACCCCCAACCTTTAAGTATACCGACCTTTGACATTTTGTAGCGCATGGAACCCGCTTATTAGGCGATCCCCTCGGAAGCCTGCGCGGCGGAAACAGGAAATGTGAAAATCGTCGAAGTTGTTTTGTTGCCTTGGTTAACGGTAGTATCGAGCACCGTTTTTAGAATTGAAAGTTAATGAATTCAGATGCTTTCTTTAGCAGTGTGCTTGATCACAATTATTGAGAGTTAGTGGGACGTCAACATCTGAGTGCTTTATTTTTTTGGCCATTAAAATTATTGAAGAACTACGGAAATTACAAATAACACTAATCGCGCCAGATCTTTTGAGCACAAATCACGACTCGCTTCCGGACTGCAGCTTGCTTTGCACGATCTGAATAACGCAATTTTCACTAAGCGTTATTACCTCGTCTCTAATATAGTCGCATTTATTACCGTAATTATCTACTGGTTCTGCATTTACAGTCGTAGAGACGTCATGCAGTTGCAATCAATACTTCTGAGGTCTAGAACGGCATTTCTTCTCCCTTAGTCAGAGACATCAATGATTAAGACAGGTGCGACTCACCGAGAGTGAGGACTGGCACAATGAGAAAAGCAGTGGAAAAGAGCTGCTCAATAACAGCCTCCCTTGAAACCTTGAAATCGTTTCCTCGTAAGGCCTTGGGTCATGACTCCCAACCTTCATGAAATGAATCTCTTTGATTCCTCCCTTGGACAGTTCCTGCAGTTGCAATAAGTCCCTTTAGGGCTGTAACAACACAACTACTCCTTAAGTCAGCTTACTCAATGCCCACCAACTGATATTTTCCAAGCAGAGGTCTTGATCGGGGGGCTAGGAGTGTCCGGGATTTTTAACGCTGCCCTCCACACTCCCAGCCCCCCGATCGACACCTCTGATTGGAGAATAACTGCTGACTGGCACAATGGGAGAAGTAGAGCTGCAGAAACCACGCGATGACCCACGGTTCCGAGAATACGTGAGATAAGTGCTATCATTTCCCCGTAAGGCCTTGGGGTAACACCCTTGACCTTTATGAGATGAATCTCTTTGATTCCTCGCCTGGACAGGTCCTGCAGTTGCAATAAGTCCCTTTCGGACTGAAACAACACAACTACTCTTTAAGTCAGCTCAACTCAATGTCCACTAACTCACACGATAGGAGCTGCAGAAGCCACACGATAACACACGGTTCCGAGAATACGCAAGATAAGCGCTATCTTTTCTCGTAAGGCCTTGGGGGTAACACCCTCGACCTTCATGAGATGGATCTCTTGAAGTTCTGGCATGGACAGGCTATCTCTGTACCAATCCGGGTCCCCGGAAACGTCATACAGTAGCAATTAGGACCGGAATAGCATCTCTTCTGCCTAAAGGCCGGTTCACACTTGTGTGTATGTTCAAGTGTGAGTTGCGTATTTACATATTCTGGTTTAGGTAAAGTTTGCAGCCGAAGAAGGAATTCTTTTCGGGGCGATAATCAGTCTGCCCAACGGTGGGTCAAAGTAGAAAACAACTTCTTCCGCGCAAACTTTACCTAATCCCCCCCCCCCCAAAAAAAATGTCAATACGCACTTGAACATACGCACAAGTGTGAACGGGGCCTAAGTCAGCTTACACAATCTCTAATAACCAACACAAGAGGACAAGCAGGGCCGAAGAAACCACACGATGACACACGGTTCCGAGAATACGTGAGACAAGTACTATCTTTTTCTCGTAAGGCCTTGGGGTAACACTCCCAACTTTCGTGAGATGAATCTCTTGAAGTCCTGTCATGGACAGGCTATTTCCGTAACAATCCGGGCCCCGGAAACGTCGTACAGTTGTAATTAGGACAGGAATAGCATCTCTTCTGCCTAAAGGCCGGTTTACAATTGTGTGTATGGTCAAATGTGAGTTGCGTATTTACATATTTTGGTTTAGATTAAGTTTGCAGCCGAAGAAGTATTTTTTCGGTTCAATAACCAGGCTGCCGAACGGTAGGTCAAAGTAAAAAAACAACTTCTTCCCCGCAAACCTTACCTAAGCCCCCAAAATACGCACTTGAATATACGCATTATCAAGTGTGAACGGGCCCTAATAAGTCAGCTTACACAATGTCTAATAACTGACATAACAGTACAAGCATGGACGAAGAAACCACACGATGACACACGGTTCCGAGAATACATGAGACAAGTACTATCTTTTCCTCGTAAGGCCTTGGGGTAACACTCTCAACCTTCGTGAGATGGATGCCTTGAAGTCCTGACACAGACCACTACTTCAACTCACTTCTTTGTTAACCGCAGTAGCAAGTAAAATGTCAAGTAGCACACGCTTTTTCGATAGCTAGTAGCAAAATACGGCCTTCGAGCTGACCAGTATGGGTGAAGAGGCCACACGATGCAAGTATCATCTTCACCTCGTTTGGCCTTGGGCCTTAACACTCTAATCTTCGAGAGATGGATATATTGAAGTCCTGACACGAACCACTCGGGGCCCACGCCGGGCTGGAGGTGAGGGAACAAATGGCGAACTAATTACTCCTGGCGGTCGGAGATAGTCGTGATCCGCACAGTTTAGCTTATCAGGCGAAATCAAATCCCTTCATTGTTCACCGTCGTAAAATGTCAAGGTGAAGTGGCACGCGCTTTTTTGGTCGCTTGCATTTGTAGCACAATGCGGCCTCCAAGCTGATCAGCATACATTGTTGTTTACCTTGCACTTGAAGTGACACATAGGTTAGCAACTTTGTTTCTGTAGTAGGATATGTTTTTACAGGGAAGGGCTGCTAGCCTCCTCAAACACGGGATTTCCATTTACGTCCCTTCCCATATACGGGTGCAGCCCCAACCGAGATGTCCTGTCCCAGGAGTTAAACCGGGGTCTCCCAGTTACCAATAATGAATGAAGAAGACCTTTATTGTACACACGTACCCACTGGGTTTAGTACAGGTCACAACAGAAAACATAACAGTTTGAAAGTACATATATATACATTACAATGATAAGCTAACACTAATCTAATGATTACGTTAATTTGGCCTCTTTTCGCTTCTTGGTGATATTGTAAATATACGTACAGGTGTGTTTTATAATAGAGGGTTTACCTAAAGTCATTAGAAATATGAATTGTTCCTCTTTGCAAAGATGTATAAAATGGGGAAAGCTACATTGAATAAGTTTATAAAGCGCAGCTCTCTCTTCGTTGTATAAACTACATTCTACTAAAAAGTGCTGCTCGTCTTCTAACCTATTTAAATTGCAATGTCTACATATACGTTGTTCTAGGGGAGTGCGGTTATGACGTCCGGTTTCAATGTGAAGTCTGTGACAGCTGATACGGAGTTTTGTGACTGCGGTCCTATGCCGTATATTTTCGAGGCTTAGATACTTTTCTTCGTTATATGTGGACTTGAACAATCTGTAGGATCTCAGTTTGTTTCGAGCTGATCCACCTTTGTTATCATTGTGTATTTCTTTTAGGAAAGTTTGAAAGTGAATATCTTTCAAGCGTTGATTGATGGAATTAATGATTTGGGACGTATCTGTGTTTGGGGATAAAGAGCAATGCCAGATGTAGCCGAAACCGCACTCCTCTAGGGACTTCCGAACTCCTGACGCCCAACATTTGGCTCCAGTTTTGTCTAAGTCTATCTGACAAGCGAGAGCATCTAACTGAAAACTGTCGGCAGGCACTTTCAGACGAAGTCTTAAAAGATGTTTGATGGCGTTTAGGGAGGCCTCCACTTGAATGGGAAACCTACCTAGTTCCGCCCTTGCAGCGAGGCCGCATGCCGATCTCGGTACGTGCAGGGCTTGTTTACAGAATTTTAGGTGAATGGATTCGATAGGGCAGGATTTGGAGCTTTTAACTGAACCCCAGATCTCCGACCCGTAAAGAATTACGGGTTTAACACAACTGTCAAAAAGCTTGTTTCTAACAGACAAAGGTGCGTCGGCTTTGTCCAGTGATTGGTTCATGCTAAATAAAGCTTTTAGTCCCTTACTGTAAAGATGTTTGTTGTTCGCCTTGAAAGTGCCCGCGCAGTTGACAACAATGCCTAGATAACAATAAGATGTCACTATTTCAACCGGATTATTCTTATATATAAAATACAGCTCTTTCGGTAGACGGCCCCCCTTAGAGAAAACAATAATTTTTGTTTTCTTAAGGTTCACATTGAGTTTCCAGGTATGACAGTAGCTTTCTAGTCTATCTAAGGAAGACTGTAGTCCTTGCTTGGACTCAGAAAAAATCACTAAGTCGTCTGCATATAGAAGACAAGGAACTCGCTTACTGTACATAGAAGGGGGATTACAGGCATCTACTAGAAGATCAACCGTGAGGCCACTGGGAAATCTCTTGACTAAATCATATGTTGTATTTATCAAATTTCGTGGATCCAGAAGGCAGAGGTTGGAACCCCACTCTCCCTAGCTGAGAGGATTAATGCAATCCCTCAAACCATACCCGAGCGGGGATGGAACCTCAGCTCTCAGAATCTACGAAATTTCATCCATACGGCGAAGGAGCGGGGTCTCACACCGCATACGCCACGGCGGCCGCGTGGTCCTAGGAGCAGCCTTCTTCACAATAAACACTCCAGTTCTTGTCTTCTACCGATTGCTAAGCTCTAAACATGAACTATGTATGTCTCAATTACCGTGCCGCCGAGGGCAGTTCTGCAGACGGAAGTCTGGTATGGGGGAGGAGAGATTAAGGTTCATCCAAGTATCTCAACTTCTGAATCTTCACTTCCTGATGTCTTTCTCAGAGCGGTGCCTGAATGTCTGAGACGTCTCACCTTGTCTTGTCTTTGAAATACCAAGAAGCCTATGTCCGTGAGATGAGAGCTTGAAATGGAGAGGGGGGGGGGCATGATGGCAAACGCGGGTAACTCACTTGATTACGTCAAATTGCACCACGCATTCGCAAAGTGCCACAAACGGCAATTCATACTATAGTATACGTATTTTACCGATGCTGTGCCAAGTATCATAAGTGAATATCCTTTTATCATTGCGAATCTCTTTTTCATACACTTCTAATCATTGTACAGTGGTTTTTAATTCAGTGGTAACACTTGCGATTTCCAATAACCTGTTCATCGACCCGCTTCTAATGTACTTGCATGGCCAACTCCCCAATACGTTTTGATAGAATGAAGAAGAAGAAGAAGAAGAAGAAATCTATTACGCGACAATTGTAACTGGTACAATGTATGGCAACTTACGCACATGAGAGTTGAACTAACAAATATAAAGAGCTTATCTAATCTATGACTAACTGTAGAAATTATCTATCAAATAATGTACATGCTAATGCTCTAGAACAGTATGCTGTGTCAGGAATGTATAATATTGTGTCGTTTTTGCAAAGGGCTGTATACAAATTTGCCTCCATAGGTAGATATATGATACAATATCATATTGAATATCTCTGTCTTGGTAGGTGGTAATATTGTGTCGGACGTGCATACCATTTTTGTCGGTCATTAGCATAAGTTGGACAGTCCATTTTGAAGGGAAAGTCATTATGCTACTACCGCGTTATGCCACATGCGCCGAAGAGCCGTCAATCAAACGAATGGGATATTAACGTGGTAATTGGTGCTTTTTCATAATTAAGCATAACGGTACCTCCAAGGATGACACTTAACAACATAACATCGCGATACGATGGGTGCCATGGCAACAATATCTAAGAATAACAATCGTGGGGCATTGCCCTGTAATTGCGTTCAGTGTCATATTCAGCTTCATCGGTCTACACATCAAATTATTCCGCCACAACAGTCCCTGGTAGTGCTCGGGACAAAAGTGACAGTGAGACAAGTGAGTTTACATGTCGTTGCTCATAACCGCTAGGAAACGAGAATTAATGAATGAATGAAAGACCTTTATTGTACGTTTCTGCTCTTGCAAGCTAAGTACAGGTAATGGCGATGAAGCAATGGAACAACTACAGTGATGTTAAAAACGTGATATCCTAGTACTACAACTGTTATTATTATTATCTAAAGAATAATTAATACTGTTATGTACAGGTTCAATTTCTTCTCTTCTTAATACAGTTGTAGATGTATAACATATTTAGCCTATGATAATGGTTTGTCTAGTTCCATAAGGAATACGAATTTTTCTGTGCTATTTACATATTGAAAACTAGGAAACTTATATAGTATACAATTAAAGAGAATATTTCATTGTTGCATAGTGTAGAATCAACAACAAAATGACACTCGTCCTCAATCTTATTTAGATACCAACATGGCTGAAAATTGTAAAAAGTGGTGTATTTTGTTTTTTTAATATTTTGGGCACGAACCTTACTTCTAGGTACTATGCTTACGCTTTAAATGCGATGCACACATTTGCCCTGCCCAAGATTGACTTTTGAAGCGTTCTGCGAGCGGCGTTCTTATGCTTCGTGCGTCGGATCATAGTGAACATCTCCGTTTTAGATTGTTTTTTAGATAATTGGCTTCAATGTACCTAAGAGTTTTCTCTTTTGTTTTCTTCAACCTCTAAAAGTTGAGAGGTTAAAGAAACTGAAAGTCGGTTGCTCTTGTTGTTAGGAGATATCCTTCATCGCCATACACTGATTTTGTGCTTCAGAAAGATTTCTTGAAAGAGAGGGTCGCTAGACTTAATTAAGTCTTTGCCCTCAAACAGAGCCCCAGATAAACTTAAATCGTCCTGAAGTCCATGGCAGCATGAATAACAACAGATTTCGGTTCATTGAACTGTAATTGCCCCCAATGTCATATTCAGCTTTATCAAACCACCATGGCAGCAAGTGACGTCAGGGAAATTAACGGCATAGCGCGGCACGATGGTAGCCATGGCAACAACAATAACAACCCCCGGCCATTAAGCTCTACTAGTTGCACTCAATGTCATATTCAGTTTAGCAGCCTGAGCACTATTGTATCGTACTAGATGGGATTTCTGAGCCATAATTGAACAGATTTGACAGGCTGTCTATCAGAAAGCCTAGAAGCCAGATACTAGCTTCATTTTCGATTAGGCCTCTTTAAATTTGCAATGGATGGAGACTGTTGATCTACCTAAATCAAAATGTGACCTGTGGATTAACGAATAGAATATGATCTATGATATGAAGGTATGGTTTAAAAGACCGCAAAATGTACGATAGAGCATGATCAATGATATGAAAGTATAGTTTAAGGTAGGTAAGCAGTCATCTTCAATTGAGGTGAAGCATAATTCTTTTTCAAGTAGCTAGTGGTAGTGCAATGCGGCTCGCATTTTGGGCCAAGCACACCGGGTCACGCATACTCTTCTCGATAAGTGGGTTCTTAAAACGTAGTATACATTAACGAGTTCTACTTTACGATAGTTCTGGGAAAATACGAATTTTCGAACACATCAATCCTTTGGTTAAAAAGTCTGTTACTTGAAGGCATGGCTATATTTCCTGTCCTCAAGCTCGCTCTGGACCTGTAAGAAATCTCCCGGCGGGGTCTGTAACAGCTGCTAGTGGTGGAACATGTTTAGATCATGCACGTGTATTTTCATATTCAGCCCAGTGGAAAGCTGTTTTGCTCTGTTACTTCAGTGAACGTTTTCGGTTTGCGTCATTGCCTTCTAAGAAAAACATGTAGTTCTTTGATATTTGTCTTGATTTTGTTGTTTGAAAGACTTCAAATGAATACTGTAAATGCATTTATGTTCGTATGGTTTTCATTTCGCGCTAATGCGAAAATGGAGTGATAGCGGTTGTTTTAAGTTTGCGGCAGCGCTATAGTCACATACCGCTACAGTATTGGATACAAATGTTCGCGGTGGTTTTAAGTTCGCGGTGAAACGTCGCCGCGAAAATCGCGAACATAAAACCACCGCGAACATTTCTGCATTTACAGTACTGCTGCAGGAGATGTCAGTGTTCTGGCGTGACATTTAACATTACAGCGACGGCGGAGTAGTGTACACCATGGATCACAGTTTGTCAATTCCGTTAACTTTAAGAAAATATTTCCCAGGTTCTTTGCATTTGTATCCACGAGAAATATAAATAGTTTAGCCAGAACTGCTGTTGTTATTCTGTACATGGTCTTCTAACAAATTGTCAGATAATGAAGGATATTTTGCTCCGCAATATGATTTTGGACGCTTTATAATTTATGCCTGCATAGCTTTGAATTGTATATCTTATAACATTAGAAATGTGCCAACTTTATCCATGTGCTTGGATCAAATAGAATCATACCACATGCATTAAACGATTACAATGAAAAATTGTCACTTTTTGGGCTGCTTTTAGATTTAAAAAAACTGCTTTAAAATAAACAACTTAACAGCTGTATCTGTACACCTTAGAATAAACAACTTGTAAACTAAACACCAATATCTGTATCTACATAGCCGGTATAACCGCCCTTCGGCGTAACACACCAGCTACATACTACAGTATATACATTCATATTGCAATATTACATCATTCTGTAAACCATATTGACAGAAGGATAAGGATACACGACGCTTATATTGGATTTTTCAGATAAACAGATTGAGGAATTCTCTGTAAGTTTCTTTACTGCCACCAAACGGAAGTGAAAAGAACTGCAGCTAATTCTACGTAAATTTGACCATCTGCGTTTCATGATTGTTTCTCAGACGGTGATTTTCAAAATTGTAAACGTCAAGACAAGAGCCCCTATAGCTAGCTAGGGAGGAGATATCTTCACTGGCCAAGTCCACCAGCAGGGGATGACATGGCAAAATGTAGTAACTAACATCATTCAATATTTCACTCGGCTAACTCGCGGCATAATGCCAGTGGAATAGTGAAGTGCTTGCGCAACTGTGCGGCCCAAGGGCCTTAGTAACGGAGATGGGCACTGCCCTATAAACTGAAAGGTGTGGGAAGAATTCTAATTAATAAAGTCGATTTGGAAATCAGGACAATATTGTAAATTTGTTTCATTTCTTGTGACGATATGTGAGTACATATCCGCTGCCCTAACGTTTTATCTTGTTAACCAATTATCGCATCGTATCATTTTCCAGTGACACATTCATTAATTGTTTCGGGCTAGAATAAAATATTCTTTTTTGCAAAAGGTTTTTTTTATGTAAGCAAAAGTAGTGATCCTATCACCAAATGCCGTTTCAAGTCAGTGATTCTTTTCTCATGTAATTTTCCGAAAAGTCGCTAGGAAAAACCAATACCACCAGTGCGCTTGCGTATTGCGCTACCAGTCGTCTGATTGGGTTTACCTGTGGGCGTTGACCTAGTAGATAGCAGAAACCTCACATCTAGCCGCCAAACTCTGCCGATTTCTGACAGTCAAGCTACATCTTAGGGCATTTCCTACCACTCATCTGATCTCAGAGTTGTCGCGGTCTTTTCTGGTCGACTGAGAAGTTGAAGAATTCGTAAGTGCGACTTTTTTCTGCTTTTTGTTTGCGTAGGGTTGCCGGTTCCTGGTTTGTAGGGTTCAAATGCATTTTCAAACCCAGAATTATGAATTGAAAATAATTTATGAGAATCAAAGCTATCTTAGGAACCAACCGATTCCCTTAGTACTTTATACGTGAATAATCTTATCGCTTAATCTTGTTTAGATCTTACAAACCCTTAAAGGTGACCCGAATTCTTAAACCCCACCCAATAATTAAGGCAATTTAGACAAACAATATCCTTGAAAGGCGTCCAATTTTGGTGTTTTCGTTATTCTTTAAATCTCGACTAAAAGCTTTGAAACCGGCAACCTAAATATGTTTTTATTGGAGGCCCTTAGGGGCTGGATTGGGGTCGCGGCCATCTGGCGTGAGCCAATAAAATACTGAGGAATATTTGCACAACCAAGGCCGCGGCCCTATATGTGTGGACAACAACGTAAATGTTACAGTAGAGAAGGGTTACAGAAAGGTACGTATAGCGTACCAATTCCTAATGTTAAACGCACAGAAATGTCTTGTACAACACCTGTTTATTTTCAACCTAGCTGGCTACGTGACCACTCATGTGTAACAACTGCCATTTTACAATGTCCATGTGACCTCACGTCAACAACTTGTATCGTATACTCTGAATTATTCCCCTGTGATCATATATCCTTGGGAATCGGGTGTCAGGGACTTTTGTCTGGATACCAGACGCGTCCCAAATAGGTAACAAAGATGGCGGATCGGATCACATGGGACCAATGCCAATGTCAAATGGCTTGAAGCCTTGAACAAAGAATGTAGGAGGCGCAATTTCGGCGTGCCATAGGCCATACGTCAACATTGTGTGAGGTCACTTTGGACACCACAAAGATAATCGGGCTCGAAATTCATTTTTGGGAATAGGTGCTACTACCGGTGCTAGTGCACCTAGCCTAAAATTTAGGTGCACAGAAAGAAATTTGGATGCACAACATTGAATAGAGTAGGACGTCAGCAAAATATAATTGCAAACCCTACTGCCTCTCTTATGAACTCTGATCTTCAAATCTTTAAAATTTTAACTAATACATGTACATCAAACAAAGTACAACAAAGGTTTTATTGATTTTCCTGATACTTAAATTTTAGAAAATAAGATGTATACTAGTGTACAATTATAGTACCTTTAGCCTATAGCCTACAATGATATCTAGCTAGTTGCACTAGTGCATCCACAGTCACAAATTAGGTGCACAGCTCCAATTTTGGGTGCACAAAAGTGCACATGCACCCAGTATTTCAAACCCTGTAAGAATGTAGGGGTGCAAATTCAGCGCGATATTTCGAGCTCATGCGTATATCCACATTGGTATGTCAACATTGTGTGAGGTCACCTTGGACACTCGCGATCCATATCTTTTCGCCATACTGGCTAAATGGCCAATCAATCCGTCACTGTCAGCTTTGAAGATTAGCAGAACATATGTTGGACTTCATTACCTCCATAAAAAATGGAGGGATTGTTTTTGAGTGTGTGTATGGGTGTGTGTGTGGGGGGGGGGGGGGGTCTGTGTCTTTTTGTTTGTGTCCGTAGTCAGCATAACGTAAGAACCTCTGAATGTATTGTGATGATATTTGGAATGTCGATATGACCTTGGAAGACGGATGCCAAGGTCGATTTAATATGGGCCCTCTGGTGTGTGACCGAAAACGTATATACATTTTACGTTGTGTTTCCACAGTTAATACATTACCAATTGTGGAGAAGCCGTTATACTATGTGTATAGAAGGTTTAGTAACGTATAACCTAGTCGTGGCCTCTGGCTATGTTCCATGCGTGTAAACAAACATTGTGTAGTTATGTTCACTCAGGCGGAAATTGACATGCATGGGTTCGAACCTATAATTCACTGGAAGAGGCCACACATATAGCGCCCTGACATAACGTTACACAGAGTACTACATACAAGTGTAGCATAAACCACCACGCGTACGAGACTTGCATATACAAAGTGTCACACTTTAAAAGGTTAGATGACGTTACTCTGACACACAGACACGGTACGTCTACTGGGCTGAGTGAATATTGATTGTACATTGTTCTAGCCGCTGCACGACATTATAATGTCACCACTACGTTTGAAGAAAGGAAATTACAATTGACCTGATCAAAATGACTTCATTATCATTCCCTGCATATGTCTCTATTCTAGATAGTTCTCTGACATATTTTCTTGTGCTGCTATCATGCCCAGTACATATATCCGCCTATGTAGGTCTATGTGGTTTATAATATTGAAAATATTTAGATAATATATCTATAAGATGTGCACTAGAGTTGGAGTATATAGGCGAGAAGAATTTCACACGTGTGCCGATGCTTACTAGTGAGATTGATGAATTCTACATCATCATCATATTCTGGATGCCTCAATATGTTATATTTCTGCAACGTATGGTCTTTTTGCTATGATGAATGAGTATCCTGACATGTATAATACGCAATTTTCCGCACTATCAGTTTATAATCATAGGATGATTTTTCACAACAATTTTGAGATCTTCCCTAATTAGCTAAGGGACAGTTTGGAAATTCTTTGTCCTTCCATGTGAAAATTTATTGGTTGCAGTTTACATGAAGTGCGGCAAAACAAGTCCTTGATGGCAAAAACGGCGACATTTTTATTCATGTGTCACATTGTCCCCATTTTTCAACTCCCTGAAGGGGCCACAGCTCGCTGTAATGGCACATTTAATGATTTCCACCGCCGCAGCCATTATGCGCAGAGTTGCCTCTGAGATAACCCGTTAACAGACATACTCGTGACTGTTTTTTTCCAGCTAATTCCTGCTAAACCCTGCTACAGCGCCAATCCTCTTAATAGACACGACTTGTGCGGATCATTGTCGTACAATATCTCGAGAGCATTACGTAATTAAGATCCGTTTCTTTCCTGTCATATTTCAATCCAGCACATGTATGTGACGTAGACTATGTTTGCTACACGTGAAATAGTCACAGTGATTCTATTAGGCTGTATTGTTTCTAATCATAGCATACGTCAAAATCCATCAAACAGTGATACTGTAGCTGTGATTTGGTTTACATAATATTACATCGCTAATCAAGTTTGTCGTTTCACAATGTATATGGCTGAATGAGCGTAATGCGATTAGAACGCATGAAAAAGCCGGTCGCAGCCACCAGAGATGCTTGTAGTAATGCATTATTCTTCCCACCATCTTCGTTGAAATGAAGCCACGCTGAAAATGCATTACGATTTATCTCATTTTTACTGTTATCGAACACGAGGGAATAACATTTCTCGATCGTGTGTCCATCGTCCTTCGTCAGGGCTTTGACTTACGTCACTGATTCTTGGGATGTGTGACGTCAAGAGTGGGTCAAAGGTTAGCCAGAAGTCGATACCTGCCGCCGCCCCGGTTCAGCGTGTGTCGATGGGCCCTTATATAATTCTGTTTTGATTAATCAACATGACACAGTGATCACGAACTTTGGCAAGCTACTAATATTAGTATCGCTACTGGAAAATTAAAAGTAATGACAAACACAAGACTAGTACAATAAAGAATGATGATATATCATTTGGGTTGGGCAGTCCGGAGTGGAAGAGAAAGTTTAAAGCAAGGTCATATTTAGAATTATAAGCTGTTAATCGGATCTCGAGGATTTATACGAAGGAAAATTCAGGCAAATTTACGACTCCGTGCCGTCCGGTACCGTGTTCAAAATTCTTACTTTATCTCCTTTTGATTTCAGGAAGCGATGGCACCTCAGAGCAGCACCATCAAGTTTGGCGGGAAGGGAACAGGCCCCGGGAAATTCAACACTCCGCGGGGGGTCCTAGTTTCGTACGATAACGAAATCTTCGTGAGCGACATGGGCAATCGTCGCGTCCAGGTCTTCAGCATGGACGGGGTGTTCCTCCGGGAGTTCCCGACAGTCGTGCCGAAGACAGCGCACGTCATGAAGCCCTACGACATCACCATCGACGGCAGCGGCCATCTTTGGGTGCTTGGGCGTGACGGCGCGGCGGAGTTTGTAGTCCAGTACAACAAGGAAGGTAAAACCGTAGACTCGGACGGACATCCGACCAACAAGTTCAGCCTCCCACCGAGCGGCCGTGCCCGCGGAATCGGTCTCGACCGGAGCCGACAGCACATTCTCGTAACGGGGGGTGACGCGAGCAGCGCTATCGTGAAGATATTAGAGCACGACGGGTCGCTGGTGCGAGAATTCGGTCAGGACGGCGTCCTCAAACACCCGAGAGATGTCACCGTCAACAAGGACGGTAACATCCTGGTGTTGGACAAGGACCCGAACTTCGTCCACGTCTACGATAAGGAAGGCAAGCTGCAGTTCAGTTTCGGACTCCCCGGCACCGGCGACGGTCAGATGAAGGCCCCGCGGAACATCTGTCACGACAACGCCGGGAACATCGTCGTAGCTGACTGGGGGAACCGCCGCGTCGAGCTGTTCACTAGGTAAGATTGGATTTGTTGTTGATTTTACACTATGCAGCAATGAGAGGAATATCCTCTTTAATTGCATACAAGATAAGTTTCCTAGTTTTCCTTATTTAGATAGCTCAGAAAAACTCATATCCCTTCTGAAACTAGACATGCCAGATTTCATAAATCCTGTATGCTCATACCTCTACAACAGTTACTGTCTTAAGAAGTGAGACGAAATTGAACCTGTACATAGCGGTATTACTTAGTCTCGATCTAGATGGAGTTAGATATCACCTTTTTGTTATCATTGTAACTATACTTCTGCTTGTCACCATGACCTGTACTTAGCTCATCAGAGCATAAACGCACTCTCCAAGCAGATGAGGGGTTCCCGCTGGTTTTGACGTGTTTTTAGGCGTTTTTGCCGGGCTTTCTACTTTGTCATCTGGTTTTTGACGTGTTTTTAGGCGTTTTTGTCGGGCTTTCTACTTCGTCATTTTTTGTGTGTAGAAAGCCCGACAAAAACGCCTAAAACACGTCAAAAAACATCCGGAACCCCTCCTCTGCTTGGAGAGTACATAAACGTGCAATAAAGGCCTTTCATTCACCAGCAAGGGCGAGCACATGCGCAACGTCGGCGTACGCGACGGCATGGGGCAGGTTCACGGCGTGGCCATCGCCCCGGACGGGAAGGTCGTGGTGACGGACTGGGTGAACCACGAGGTAACCATCCTGCCGAACGACGAAGATGTTTCCTACCCTATCAGAGAGAAGACCTCGACGGGAAGCGTCCTCATCAAGTTCGGAGGGAGGGGATCGGGGCCCGGTAAATTCGTCACTCCGCGCGGGGTGCTGGTCTCGTACGACAACGAGATATTCGTCACCGACATGGGCAACAAGCGCGTCCAGGTCTTCGACATGGAGGGCGTGTTCCTCCGCGAGTTCCCGACAGTCGTGCCGAAGACGGAAACTGTCATGAAGCCGTACGACATCACCATCGACGGGGGCGGCCAGCTGTGGGTGCTGGGACGAGAGGGGTCGGCGGAGTTCGTCGTGCAGTATACCAAGGATGGCGGCACAATGGTGTGTACCATTTTGCGGTTCTGCTATTTTTTAAATCAATTCCTTGTATGTTCTCGTGGCTTAGGTGTAGTTTACGGCCTAAAACGGCGATTTTGCAACCCGACGAAATATCTCGTCACATGACATACTTCTTAATATAGTTGGCATTTGCGTCCGCTACTTTTCCATATGGTCTGAATGCAATATGTGTCATCTATCGTGCCCGTTGCAGGTATCCAACGGCCAGCCGACGAACAAGTTCAGCCTCCCGCCAGACGGGCGCGCCCGCGGGATCGGCCTCGACCGCCGCCGGCAGCACATCCTCGTCACCGGGGGCGACGCGAGCGGCGCCATCGTGAAGGTCTGTCTGCCTATATCTATTCTATCTATCTTTCTGTAGTTTGTACTAGATTGATATACATGTAAGTAGCCAGTAGTATTTTGCATTCCATTGTAACGTTACCTGTTACAATTGTTGTGCAATAAACTTTGACTTGATTTGATCCCGTATCTATCTATCTAAGGTCCTGGACCAATCCAGCACTATTTGTTTCCGAACAATAATCCATATAGAATACAACACGGGGTATTCCGTATCACCCGAGGTACCAGCCCGACCGCGGGTAGGATCGCCCGACGGCCGTAGGCCGGAGGGCGATCCGACCCGCGGGAGGGCTGGGACCGAGGGTGATGCGGAATACAACGTGTTGTATTTTATTTATGTCATACCTTGGTCATACCCACCCGAGAAAACACACATTTCAACGCGGAATGCGCCAGAAGTTGAGGGAGTTTTGTGTCCTCGAACAAGAAACTGTAGCAACATTGATTCCAATCTCCGAATCCGGTATTCGAATTTCCGACGGCCGCACAACCGGCGCGCTCGAAATGCGTTCGAAATATTCTATGGAAGCCTGTGTGATAACACTTCCGAACCCTATGTGATCCGGATAGTTATCACACGGTCCGGAACACCCGTATCAGGCCCAGGCATGACATAAATTATTTTTATCGTCGTAGAACTTGTAAATACTGCATCTCGAACACAGTGGAAGATGAAATACATTCTATTTCAAATTGCCCCTTCTACGACCATGAAAGAAAAGAGTTGTTTAAAGAGGCTGGAAAAAGAAGTCGAACCCAATAAGTTAGAATTAAGTGTCAGTAGTTAAAGTGTCTAGTTTCTAGAGCTGCAGAATACTATATATTGTTCACTGTCTGTTCGTTCTGTTCATGTTAATGTATTTGCAATTACCCTTCGTCAAGAACAATAAACTTTCAATTATCTATCTATCTCAGGTCCTGGAGCACGACGGGTCTCTGGTGCGAGAGTTCGGCGGAGACGGTCACCTCGCTCACCCGCGGGACATCACGGTGAACAAGGACGGCAACATCCTCGTCTTGGACCGCGATCCGCAGTTCGTCCACTTTTACGACGAAACCGGGAAGTTGCAGTCCAGCTTTGGGAGCCCCGGCACCGGCGACGGCCAGATGAAGCATCCCCGAAACATCTGTCACGACAACGCCGGCAACATTGTCGTGGCCGACTGGGGGAACCGCCGTATCGAGATGTTCAGCCCTAAAGGAGAGCACATGCACCACGTCGGCATCAAGGGTGGCATGGGAGAGGTGCACGGCATTGCTGTAGCGCCGGACGGAAAGGTAGTCATGTCAGATTGGGTGAACGACACGATCACCATCCTCCAGAGTTCCGAGGCCGTGTAATGGTTCATGATACTAAATAGTCAACAGTCGAATGTCTGTACTCTCTTATGTACGAAGGCCCAAATGGACACTCCTTGCAGCATATGCAAAACCTAATTCGCAGCCTCTGCAAAAGACGTTGCAATAGGGGTCGTCTTTGGGCTCGCAAAGTGTCCATTTGCGCCTTCATACTTATGTACCACATTCACTGCAGTTAAAGTCCACTAGCACTAACTGTTCAGCTCAGGAGTTGTGAGAAAAACAGTCAACGTACTAAATGTTGAGAAATCTAGAGACTAAGACATAGATTATAAGAAACAAGTTTCTCAATACAACAGATTATATGGTACATAAAGCTCCGCAGAGAACAATGCTTTTGTGTGTCAAATCGATTGTTAGTCGATAGTCGATAGTGGGGTGAACGTCCAGAGAAGCATAGTTTATGAAGAAATATATGAATATGAAATGATTACAACATTTCGATGTTTTCTTTTTCTTACAAAAGATGCTGATGTAAACAATATGCCGTGTTAATCGGATGCAAGGATTTATTTTTATCCATCTTAATGCTTTCTTTTTTTGCCATGTGTTTGAGACCAAAGGACACATTTTCTAGCAGTTTTTACATTTTTCACTTGCTGTGAGCTGCAAAGTCAACATGGACGTGTATAATTAGTTTAAATAGGTTTACATAATTGGCACTCAGTCTAACACTAAGCTAATAACGGTAACCAGAATGTGACCAAACTATTATCAGACCTTTTGGTTCTGTTTGGAATTGTTACTGTAGGTTAAGGTAAATATTTCTTATGCAACGTGGTTTTCACTACTTATTAGTGTTTTGATTCAGATTCAGACAATCCAAATTTTTACTACAAAAGTACTTATTAAACGTTTGAACAGATCAATGTGATTTTGAATATGAGAGTACTTACTAAACCGCTCAATAACCAATCAAGTTGTTTAATATTTTCTTATGTGATATGCACCGCATACTATGTTGCACAGTTAATATTCTTTATCATGGTTCTCCTACTTTACCTTGACTTTGACACTGATTGCTCTGTTTTTACACAGGGTACTTTGGAAAACGTACACGTTCAAGTACAAGGCATAGATGACCCTGCTACTCGGTGTACTTTTGGAATAAAGTATTGTGTGTTATATTGTGTGTGCGATTGTGCGATTTGTGGTTGATTTGTACTTTGTTCAATTGACTCTTGTAGCATCATAAAACTACTAGTAACTGAATTTGAGGAAACAATCAGGTAATGGGTTACTTTAAAGAAAGCAAAATTTTCAGCAGTGATCCACAGATATCGAGTTTCATCATTTTGGTAGATCAAAGGATATTACCATAATAACTTTATTGCACAACAATTGTACAAGGTACAAAGTATGGCACGCCAAAAATAGTTACGCAACTGGATACAATTTTCAAAATTCTATCCAGCTGCTTGAGTAACTATTTTTGGCGTATCTTACTACCTGGATGTCTAACCTTCATCAACGTACAAAGTATGGCATCTACCGGTACATATCTACAGTTCTATTAGGCTAATCTATCTATCTAATACAAGATGGCGTAGTAGTATGGGATGGGATTTTACAACCATTGGAGATGTTTTGAACGTCTAGACATTCTTATAATTTCCTATGTATACCATGCAGAGGTTGTCACATGTCATTATGTACCTAAATTTGCTATTCAAGTCCATTGAGATAAATCCTGGTAAATAAGACGATAGCACTGTGTATTACATAAGGGGGATACAAAATTAGCCATGTTTGGGGCCGCTTCAATCTCGCCACAGCGCCACCTAGTGGCGAGAATAAGTAACTGCAGTCATAAGTATCATTATCAACGAGTATCATTTCTATTGAAAGAGAGTTGAGGACCGTCCCCAAACGGTCTCGCTATAAAACGCGCGGGATTCTTTAGGCCAAATTAATCGAGATGAGGATATCTGAGTCTGACATCCAGGTAATAAGATATGCCAGATAACAGTTAGTCAAGCAACTGGATATGATTTTGGAAACAGACGTTTCAAGTAGCATCCACTAACTTTTCGTCAGTGACTGAGCAAGATTTGGTTTTTAACCCTAACTATGAATTGATATGCTTGAGTTGCTTTAGTAACTGTTATTTGGCAATTTGGTTTAGATTACAGAAATGTGATATCCTGTCAGCAGTGATGATCTTAGCTGAGAGAAAGTTTTAACCGTCCGAAAGTCTCCACAGCTCATGAATTAAACCTCCTTCACCTTATAGTCAACTGAGTTGAACCTCCTTGACATTAGAGATTCTTGTTGCATGCCAAGCATTACCCCGAAGCAGGATGAATAAAACATATTACCACATCTGTGTAAGGTCTTTTAAACAAAATGAATGAGCGGCAAAACAAAAGAAAAAGCAAAACGAAGCCTATCTTACTCGAGATATGCCAAATAACAGTTACTCAAGCAAGCAACTGGATATGATTTTGGAAACAGACGTTTCAAGTAGCATCCACTAACTTTTCGTCAGTGACTGAGCAAGATTTGGTTTTTAACCCTAACTATGAATTGATATGCTTGAGTTGCTTTAGTAACTGTTATTTGGCAATTTGGTTTAGATTACAGAAATGTGATATCCCATCAGCAGTGATGATCTAAGCTGTGAGAAAGTTTTAACCGTCCGAAAGTCTCTACAGATCATGAATCAAACCTCCTTCACCTTATCAACGGGCCACCTGAGTTGAACCTCCTTGACATTAGAAACTCTTGTTGCATTCCAAGCATTACCCCGAAGTAAGATGAATAAAAACGCCATACCGCGTCTGCGTAAGGTCTTTTAAAGAAAATGAGTGAGCGGCAAAACGAAAGGAAAAGCAAAACAAAGGTCAAGCAATCAGTAGTATGAGTCTGGCAGCAGATCCCTCACGGCCGGCACAGTTATATTGTCGACATGGCCACCAAGGGCTGGGTGTTTGTGCTGTTCGTCATTGCTACCGAAGTCACTCGGAGTCCTGGCACAAACACTTCGCCATCTGACAGCCCAGCCGAGCATGGTTGCACGCATGGACTTGGCCATGCAGACGATGATGGGTGAGTTACTGGATAGCAAAGTTATTTTATTTACAACCAAGTACTTACATGATCCAACGTTTCGACGACTGTCCGTTATCTTCATCAGGGCAACACTGACTGGTTCACTGTGCACTGAAGCTAGGTATTTCTGCTAACAATGCTGTCCCAAAACGGAAAGTATTGTTACATTGATAGGTTTACATTTGGGACCGTTTCTAACCAATACTATTAGGTGTTGATATTAACTGTGAGTGTATAGTAAGAAAAGATGAGTAAAACTGTTTCCCTTTCCTCATCCTGATCAACGACCAGTCTGCTCATCTTCAAAGATGTTCTGACTGGTCATTGGAACCCACCTAGCCAGGCGTCCATGGAGTGTCTTCAGCTGTCCATGGACCAACAGAAGAATTCGATCTCCGCAGTTGGTGCCTTACTGGACAAGATGAAACCAAAAGGTAAACAGACCCATAGAAATCTATTTTGCGTGGGGTGTGCGAGCCGAAGAAAAGTTGATACTTCAACCAACTTTGGGTTACCAGGAATTTTGAGTAAATCTTATATGTACAAGACATCTTTGCACTTTATTTCCGTACTTGCAATATGTCTTTGGTCGGATACAGTATATCTCATATGAATGTTGACCCGTCAAAATGCACTGTCAAACCAGCAACTCACAAAACATTACCTACATCAAACAAGCGCTTTGTTTACTTTGATATACTTGTGATGTTAAGAAAGAATGAAAAGCCACTGCAAATGCCACTACTGAGTATAGCCATAAGTTATAACATATATGAGGAAAATATGATGGTATGTAAGATGTGTTCTGTGGGTTTTTTCCTTTACCATAGATGGACTAAATTTTCGCCAAAGTTTGAAATATGCTTCAAGAGGAAACTGTGATGAATCTGGAGAACATAGAATATTAGAAATAGAGAATATAGCTCATTGTGTAAATCAGTGACTTAACCGAATCTCTTCTCCTTAACAATCGCAGATTGTGGAGAAATCTATCGAAACTTCAAGGGCCGTATGGATTCTGGAATCTACATCATCTACCCGCGTTCGTCGTTCGTCCCACTCCGCGTGTTCTGCCGTGTGGAGGCCGGCCGAGCCTGGACCGTCATCCAGCGGCGACAGGACGGGTCTGTGGACTTCTACAACCGGACATGGGAGGACTACAGCCGAGGGTTCGGGAACCTGACGGGAGAGTTCTGGCTCGGCAACGACAACATCCATATACTGACCAACCAGGGCAGATACAAACTGTATATGGACTTTGAATATTTTGACGGGACTGTGCCTTATTCAGAATATACATGTTTCCGTGTGGAAAACAAACAAGCAAGGTATAAGTTACATGTGGGTTCACATAGCGGAACTGCGCCCCCAAGTGTGTGGTGGCGTAGAGAGGGAGAATTCACAATGTGGCCAGCATGCGGCAGTCGTGGCATCCCAAGCCCTTTGGCCTCCTGTTACCAACACAAAATGGGAGGGTTTTGGCGAGGGAGATGTGATAACCTGAACCCAAATGGTTTCTATTGGAAGAAAGCTGAGGACTGCCCCAAACAGTCTGGCTATAAAACGCGCGGAATTCTTAGGAGAAAGTTCATCGAGATGAGGATATCTGAGTCCGACAACACAAGCCTCAATAAACAGCGTTATAACAAATACTGCAAGTAGCCGAATTACACGCATTAAGTTCCCGCACTCATAATACCTGTTCAAAATGGGAGGGGTTTGGGTTCGTCGATGGGATACTTTGATCCCAAATGATGGTACGGACTGTGTAAACAATTGAAATGGACAGTATCTAGGATAATAGGGTACACTTTCATTGAGATGAAAATCTCTGAGAAAGAGTAGCGACATAACGATAGAACACAAAATGCAGAGCAACAATATTCAGTGAACAATACTGTTGAGTTTAGAACTTTTTTCTAAGCCTTAGAATTATTCCGCTGGAATTCTTTCATGTCTGACCAGCAGTAAAAATGCTGAATGTAGGAGGGGTGCCAGTTGGACAATGTAACGTTCATTGTACAAATTTAGTCGATGGATGGACCACCTCACCTCAACGATATCATGCGTTGTGTACAGAATTGCCTATTTCCATCCAATGTTTTAATTTCAAAACTAATTGCTAACTACTAGGACAGAGGACAGCGATAGGCAACAACTTTGCCACATTTTTAACCAGAATTTAGAATAATTTTTGATGAGAAAAAAGGATAACACCCCGCTATCCCTTTCTTCACCATAAGAATATTCGATCAGATCTCTATGTTAAGATGACCATCAAACAACTCCAGCCTTATTTGATTTCATTTAGAGTCTGCATGACAGAAATATTATTTCATTGCAATCTCATGTGACTAAATTCATAGATTATTCATCTTTTGTTATTTGCCTACAGGACTTTCGTACATTGAATGTAAGGTATTTGCGAAAAACACAGACATAACGTTCAGGTAATTTTAAAAGCAGTCATCGTGAAGCATGATTTTATATGTATATACCATTTCATATCATGAGCTGTATGAATATGTATGTCAAGAAACTCCAGCCTTATTTGAACTCATTTAGAGTCTGAACGGTAGAAATACAAAACCATTGTAATTTCATGCAACTAAAATCATATATTCCTTATTGATGCTTTACTAAGCTTAATGCTTTAACCGGTGCGATGGTCTAGTTGGTAGAGTGTTCGCCTTGCATACGGTAGGTCGTGAGTTCGATCCCCGGCCGGGTCATACCAAAGACTTTAAAAATGGTACATATTGTTTTCTTTGCTTAGCACTCAGCATTTGGGAAAGAGTATTAAATTTTAAACACACACCACCACCAGTGGACTGGCTCCTTGCTGTAGCGATTGCACAAAGTTGTCTGACCCAAGGGCTATTGATAGATTATTCATCTTTTGGGAAAGAGTATTAAAGTTTAACACACACCACCACCAGTGGACTGGCTCCTTGCTGTAGCGATTGCACAAAGTTGTCTGACCCAAGGGCTATTGAAACGGAGAAGGGCGCCGACCTATGCACCTTTATGCTCGAACAGCAGGTTTTTATCACCTAACTGTAAATTGAGCTGCTTAAGTAGCTTGAGTAACTATTATTTGGCAGCTTGGTTTAGATTACAGAAATGTGATATCCTGTCAGCAGTGATGATCTTAGCTTACAGAAAGTTCTAACCGTCCGAAAGTCTCCACAGCTCATGAATTAAACCTCCTTCATCTTTAGATATAGTCAGCTGAGTTGAACCTCCTTGACACCAGAGACTCCTCTTGTTGTATTTCAAGCAGCCAGCCCGAAGTAAGATGAATAAAAACGCCATACCGCATCTGCGTAAGGTCATTTAAAGAAAATGAGTGAGCGGCAAAACAAAAGAAAAAGCAAAACGAAGGCTATCTTACTCTAGATATGACAAATAACAGTTACTCGAGCAAGCAACTGGATATGATTTTGGAAACAGACGTGTCAAGTAGCATCCACTACTTTTCGTCAGTGACTCTGAGCAAGATTTGTTCAACAGCAACTTAAGTAACTGTTATTTGGCAAATTTGTTAAGATAACAGAAATGTGAGCAGTGATCTTAGCTGACAGAAAGTTTTAACCGTCCGAAAGTCTCCATAAATTAAACCTCCTTCACCTAACAGACGAGTCATCTGAGTTTGAACCTCCATGACACTAGAGACTGTTTGCTCCCCTTGTTGTATTTCAAGCAGCCAGCCCGAAGTAAGATGAATGAAAACGCCATACCGCATCTGCGTAAGGTCTTTTAAAGAAAATGAGTGAGCGGCAAAACGAAAGGAAAAGCAAAACAAGGCCACCTGCTCGAGGTCAAGCCATCAGAATGAGTCTTGTTGCAGAACCTACAGCTAGCCACAATCCCTCACGGCCCCAGTTGTACTCTAAACATGGCCACCAAGGGTTGGGTGTTTGTGCTGTTCGTCATTGCTACCGAAGTCGCTAGTCCTGGTACAAACACTTCGCCATCTGAAAACCCAGCCGAGCATGGTTGCACGCATGGACCTGGCCATGCAGACGATAATGGGTGAGTTAATGGATAGCAAAGTTATTTTATTTACAACCAAGTATTTTCATGAGCCAACGTTTTTGGCGACTGTCTGACAACTTCATCATCTTCAACACTGACTGGTTCACTGTGCATTCACTGAAGCTAGGTGTTTCTGCTAACAATGCAGTCCCAAAACGTAAAGTATTGTTACATTGATAGGTCTACATTTGGGACAAAAACAAAACTATTAAGTGTTGATATTAACTGTGTGTGTGTAGAAAGAAAGAAAGGATGAGTAAAACTGTTTTTTCCCCTCCTGATCCTGATCAACGACCAGTCTGCTCATCTTCAAAGATGTTCTGATTGGTCATTGGAGCCCACCTAGCCGGGCGTCCATGGAGTGTCTCCAGCTGTCTATGGACCAACAGAAGATTTCTCTGTCGGCAGTTGGTGCCTTACTGGACAAGATGAAACCAAAAGGTAAACAGACCCGTAGAAATCTAATTTGCGTGGGGTGTGCGAGCCGAAGAAAGTTGATACTTCAAACAACTTTGGGTTACCAGGAATTTTGAGTAAATCTTATATGTACAAGACATCTTTGCACGTTATTTCCGTAGTTGCAATATGTCTTTGGTTGGATACAGTATAGCTCATATGAATGTTGACCTGTCAAAATGCAGTACTGTCAAACCAGCAAGTCACAAAACATCACTTACATCAAACAAGCGCTTTGTTTACTTTGATATACTTGTGATGTTTAGAGTGAATCAAAGACCACTGTAAATGCCACTACTGAGTATAGCCATAAGTTCTAACACATGTATGACAAAAATATGATGGTATGTAAGATGTGTCTTGTGGGTTCTTTCCTTGACCATAGATGGACTGAATTTTGGCCAGAGTTTGAAATCTGCTTCAAGAGGAAACTGTGATGAATCTAGAGAACATACAATATTAGAAACAGAGAATATAGCGCATTGTGTAAATCAGTGACTTAACCGAATCTCTTCTCCTTAATCGCAGATTGTGGAGAAATCTATCGAAACTTCAAAGGCCGTATGGATTCTGGAATCTACACCATCTACCCGCGTTCGTCGGACGGCGAGAACAACAGCGCCCCACTCCGCGTGTTCTGCCGTGTGGAGGCCGGTCGAGCCTGGACCGTCATCCAGCGGCGGCAGGACGGGTCTGTGGACTTCTACAACCGGACATGGGAGGACTACAGCCGAGGGTTCGGGAACCTGACGGGAGAGTTCTGGCTCGGCAACGACAACATCCATCTACTGACCAACCAGGGCAGGTACAAACTGTATATGGACTTTGAAAAGTTTGACGGGACTTTTTGCTATTCAGATTATGCCTGTTTCCGTGTGGAAAATAGCCTTGCAAAGTATAAGTTACACCTAGGCCCCTATAATGGAACTTCAAAACCATATTTGTGGGATCATAGAGGGAGCGAATTCAAAATAAATAAATGTCCTAGATGGTTGACTCCACAGACCTCCTGTTACCAACATAAAATGGGAGGGTTTTGGAGCAGGAGACGTGATACCCTGAACCCAAATGGTTTCTATTGGAAGAGAGTTGAGGACTGCCCCAAACAGTCTCACTACAAAACGCGCGGAATTCATAATGTCAAATTCATCGAGATGAGGATATCTGAGTCCGACAACACAAGCTTCAATAAACAGCGTTATAACAAATACTGCGAGTAGCCGAATTACACGCCTTAACTAAGTTCATACAAAATAACGAACAAGGTGGGTTTGGGCTTCAAAGGTTTGAGAAAATGTTCACTGCCCAGGTGTTTATTTGCAATATAACAGTTTCTTTATTGAAAGCCCACAGGCAAAGCATAAGTTACATCTGGGATCATTTACGACAACTACACGATTGGACTACTGTCCTTAAGAACCTCAATGGAAACCACTGAATGACCTTTATTTCACCTTTATGCTCTTACAAGCTAAGTACAGATCATGGTTATAAAGCAGGAGTGCAATCATAGCGATATAGGAATGTGGCATACTGTAAATGCAGAAATGTTCGCGGTGGTTTTATGTTCGCTGTTTTCGCGGCAACCGTTTCACCGCGAACTTCAAACCACCGCGAACATTTTTGTCCAATACTGTAGCCGAATGTGACTAAAGCACTGTCGTGAAATTAAAAACACCGTGAACACTTCATTTTCCCTTTATCGCGAAATAAAAACGACGCGAACTTAAAGCATTTTTACAGTATTACTACATCTGCAATTATTACTGTAAACTAGTATGTGTAGGAGCAACTTCTTCTCGCTTCCTAAGACAGCTGTAATGTGACGACAGATGGAATTTATGATGCACGGTTTAAATAATTGCATAAGGAATGTACATTTTTCTGTGGTATTCGAATATCGAGAACAAGAAAGCTTATCTTGTATATAATTGAAAAAGTGATTTCTCTCATTGTAATATACCGTACAGAGGTTCATTGAGAAGAGAATGTCTGAAACAGATTATCGGAGTAGCAACTCTATGTGAACAGAGTGACAACCCAAAAATACAATGTAGCAATATTCGGTTAACAAACAACAATACCAATTCTGCATTATATTGCTCATAGTCTTCGAATTATTCTGCTGCAGTTATTGTCTGATCCATAGGACAGTGTACAAATTCAGTCCTAGACTGGATCCACGGCACCACAGCATTTAACAATATCATGGCTTGTGTGAATATGTATTGTATACTTGTATGAATTCATTTAGAGTCTGCACGATAGAAATGTAATATTCAGTCTTATGTAACAAATTCAATGGATTATTCATTTGCCTACAAAGAACCTTCAAGCATTGAATGTAACGTGAGTGCAGAAATGTTCGTGGTTTTCGCGGTGAACTCTTTACCACGAACTTAGAACCACCGCGAAAAGTCGTTCCATTGTGTGACTGTAGCGCCACTATTGTTTCAAACGCGAACTCAAAAACAACGCGAAGACTCCATTTTTTACCTACCGCGAAATTAAATACCCTCGAACATTTCTGCATTTACAATAACGTGAGTTTGAAAATAACCAGCAAAAATTGATATTCTGCAGGCTTTGTTGTGGAAACAATAATCTTTACTGTATCGTATATATTCTGCTCGTTAGGAACATAATATTACAATAGTATGTAGCAAATTGAATGGATTGTTCATGATTTGTTATTTGCCTGCAACGCTTATCTACATCTTCCTTGCAACGGAATTGTGAAAAACAGCACAGAGAATTTATTACTTAGAAATTCATAAGAATTAGAATATAACTGTCAACAAATGCCTTGTATACACGTGTTTGTTTGTTTGAACCTTTGTTTATTCATGATAAGCTCAAATCGGCACGCAGGCCGCTTTTCATTGAGGTCATGAGGGAAGAGGTAAGGGTCTAATACAATATAACATGTATATAAGCGTTTTTTTTAGAATTATGTAAAATTGCAGAACTCTTATAAATCCCATGGTGAGATAAAACTAAACGTAAAAGATGTTTTTGGTTTGTTTCAGTATTCTACAGACTTATTGGCCTAAGAGTGTCATGTATATAAACATTTGTTTTAGAATTATGTGAAATTGAAGAACTCTTATAAATCCCAAGGTGAGATCAAATGCCTTGTACACACGTGTCATGTATATAAACGTTTTTTAGAATTATGTAAAATTGCAGTACTTATTGGTCTAATAGTGGAATCAAAGATTCAAGGTGTATCATGCACAATGCAATGGATTTTAAAGGTATATTGCACTGTTTCCATGTTATTATGTAGTAGGTGTTGAGCGACAGCGATGGCCAAACACTGTTCTGTCATACTATTTTTCATCACATCATTTTTGTACTTTGATGATAACACATTTGTGTTATCTTTGTCATTTCTGACCAATTTTATTTGACTAATAGAAACCTTATAAATGGTACGTTCTCAAATTGTGGTGCAGTTTCCATTATTTTGCCCTCTACTGATTTAGATAGAAAGACTTAATTTCACCAACAAATTAAGCATTAGAAGACCAGCAACAGCTCGAAAGCGCCGACTAACTGTTCACAGCGTCACTACACAAGGGTGTCACATGCGTACAGGCAGTCATCCTGATTGTCCCAAGGACGCCATTGATTATAATGACCTACGATTACTTTAGCGAAACATAATATATATCGATCCTGAATGTCAATCACAATTAGCAGTTCAAACAATGATAGCATGGCACCGGTTCGACCAATGAGAGACTGGTTGCATATCCTTTTTTTTCATTTTCCGTTTCTACATTTTGACGGAGATATGCTATGGGGCTTTGGGATCGGTATTGATAACAAATGGTTCGATGACTTCAAATTGTGTTTAAAGCTTTGCTAAATTTTGACGGGCGAGCAACTTGCATTTGTTTGGAATGCATTTGTTTTCTTTTAAACAGTGGTTTTCCATACCATTTATTCTACGTGCTATTTATAAAAATGTATCTTTAAATCTGTAATGTCGTAAACCAAGCCATTTGATCTGATTTATAATCACATCACTTTGTAACGTTTACATATACTTTGAAGCGCCGCTTTCCATACTGCAGTTTTTATAATGCCCGCCAGATGACGCACGTAAACACTGCTGTACATGTGCGTCTCCCTGAAGTCATGGAGACTTTCTTGACACCGTCCTATCAACAAGAGCTATCTACCACTCAACATATCACGACCATAGCATGTCCTGAACACGAGATATCTAAACTTGAAGTTCCGCTGCAGTACTAAAGAAAGCCGCTAGGGGCCATTATCAACCATGACTTTCGTTCTCCAGCTCTCTACCCATACCAAGTATCATAAGGATCCATCCACAGTTTTTGGAGTTATGCAGTCCACATACAGACAGACAAACAAACAGACAAACAGCACCGAAAACATAGCCTTCTCGGCGAAGGTAATAATAGAAATCAGTTGACAGGTATTAGAAATGGAGTTTCAATAGCCAAATGCTTCGTCAGAGGAGTCGTCAGAAAGAGAATTCTTGACAAATTTGCAGTTAATATCCTGTAATTTTAAGATTCTGTAGACTTTATCTTACGTTGACAAAAACAACAGGCAAAACATATCAGATCATCAAATGTCAGCGTACTGCACCTTTTGTGTTTAACCTTGCCATGAACAGTGAACGTGCAAAACGAAATACCAATTTCATCAACGTATATCACTCCACTTATTGAGATCCCAAATGTTTGCTACCACAGGTGCCTATCCAGTAACGAAGCATAATTCATACTAGTGGCTGTTAAATTACAGCAGCGTATGTATGTGAAGCGATTCTAATTAGCTGGATAGACACCTAATATGACCACTGTCTCTATGTGATCTTTCAGAGAATTTGTTTTCAGCGCTATAGAAAAGGTTACAAGTTGTAAACTTGCTTTTAAGTGAGCAATTTATAGAGAAACATTTGTCGTCTGATTTCTCGCAAAATGTCAAAGAATCACGAGACCCACGTATGCACAGTCTAATCAAGCCTTCCGTTAAAACGTCTCCAATAATTGCGGCATCTTAGAGAATACTCGAATACCGGTTGTTGCATAGACCATTATTCAGGGAAGACATTTTTCAAAGTCTGATATGTTCGACTTATCAAAGGGACCTTATTGACATATCTTATTCGTACTTGCTTATTATTCTGCTTTGGGGTAAAACTCATACTTCTAGGAACCACCTAAAGATTATGAAAAATAGCAAAGAAGCTAGAAAGGCTACATTTGCAAACAAATACATAATGTTTACCCTCAAATGGTCTAAACTGACAAACTACTGTTCTCTTTATTCTTACTCAAACATATTCATATATGTGGTGATCAGCCCCTCCAGCTCTGTCCTGCCACTTGCTACATCATGTAACCCTTACTGTGCACAAATAGGTAAATATATAAAAGACTGTTTAGATCTTAGAACTAGTAGTGTAAGTGATAGGTTAAACTCAACTTGTTGAAGTATTCATATACTGGTACGTAGGTTACTCATTTTGTATCCCATTGTTTGTTGTTTGCATGTATAGTTGTAGAAGACCTTGCGAAAGTCGCTGTACTTTTGTTGTGTCTAGAAAGATTGTGCTTGTAATCGAACACCTCAGGGCGTCTGCTACATCCCCAGTAACCATGGTAACAGCCGTCTGGTCAAGGTCATTGACCTTATCTGTTATCAGAAGAAGAAGAAATCGAACAAAACAATATGTTTCCAATCCGTGCAGGTAAATATACAAACAAATCTGCTTAAAAAGACGAAAATCAAAGTCACCTTATCTTCACCCGACGACAAGACAGTTATCGCCACACTGGGACTAATATATACTTCACGTTGCCGCGCTGTTCTAAAGATTTTACCCCATTAATTCTCATATAATCACGTTGCCACTATGGAGGCTGCTGATTTAGTGCTCAATTTCACTGAAGAAATAATCTCATACACTCCTGATTATTTTCATTAGGGCGCTGCGAAATTGATTCAAGGCAAATAAATTTGCCAATTTACTACATCTCACGCCTTCCAGGGGATAAGGGTGAATCGTACGCGCCGAGAACACCCGGGACGTGTGACAACCATTAAACGAGACGTCGTAATTTAAATAGTTCATATAGGAAAACAGCAAAGGTTTATTAGATAATAAGTTTTTTTTAACCCCCAAAGTTTTAGTAGTCCTTCTGATGGCTTCCTTATTACATCCCCATTCCACAATGGCGATTGATTTAATGATTTTTGAAATAATCTCTTTGATATTCATTTCAATCCATCCCGCCCCATCTCCCGAAACCGATACTCTGTGAGTCCAACTAGCGGTGACTCCTACCAGATAACAAGCATGTAGCCATGCCATGCTTGCACAAACGTACATGCCTTAAAGATATATTCCACCTTCTCCTCGAATGCCTTGTTGAGATAACTGCAGGAAAAAGCTCCATCGAGATCGGCAATCTGATATCCCAAATACATGTTGATAACGTTACCAACTGTCACCCGTACGGTCGGGGTTGTCTCGAATATGCAATTCTGTATTGCCAAGAGCAATGAACCATTCTTATCATGAAATAGAATCGGTGCTCTAATAGGTTACGGGCAAAGACAAATCGGAGGATCCATAGAACAAAATAGAACTCTTGACAGTGCGTACAGTAAAGTTTCTGCTTGATGTTCCTGTGGGAAAAAACCCGTACATAGCCTCAATGACTTATCATAATTTTTTACTGTTGTTACCTTCGCCAAGAAGGTTATGTATTCGGTAGCATTGGTATGTACGTATGTATGTATGTATGTATGTATGTATGTATGTATGTATGTACTATGTATGTATGTATGTATGTATTTTTGTATGTTTGTATGTATGTCTGTTTGTCCATCTGTCTGTCGTTGAACACGATAACTCGAGAAGGCTAGATGTATTGTTTTACATTTGGTACGCGGGTAGGTCTTGTTAATTTTGTGTTTGAAACCATATTCTTCAAATTTGTAATTAGAACACACTGGTATTTCAATCGTAGCTTACAAATGACCTGCTTCACGCGTCATGCAATTTGCAGTTAACTTTTTTTACTATGATTTGGTGCGTGGCATTTGATGGTATATTGGACAACTCCAAAAAGGTTTAACAGCTGGCTTCTGGTGAATCTCATCTTGTTAGACCCTAAAGGCTTTCGCCTGGCTCGATGTCTACGATGGCCTCAAATAACATCAAAGATTTCCAATAGTTGCCATAATTCATGAATAAAGTTCAACTCCTAATACTCCGTCACCATCTGATATTCCATTGATTCGCTTCATGTTATATGGTCGGGGATTGGCTCCAGGCACATAACTCACGACCAACCACTGACCCTGTCACATAAGTCACGGCATGTTCTTCCGTCATGAGTCGTTCACCTACACCAATCAAATGAACAGTAAGGTGACAAGCTGCTCTTGTGGTTAGGGTTCAAGTTGACTTTATCAATTATCTCCATGAAAAATGGAGATATTGTTTTGGGTGTGTCTGTTTGTTTGTTTGTCTGTCTGTCTGTCTGTGTTTCCGCACTACTCTAGTCAGCATAACTCAAAAACCTCTTGATGGATTACGATGATATTTGGTATGTGGGCAGGTGTTATGAAGCTGAAGTTTAATGTCGATTTTGAGCCCCCTGGTATGTGACCTTGGTACTGCAGCAGAACTTCCGTTTTTGTATCTTTTGACCTGGACGAGCTATGGTCTTGTTGTTTGGGTGGCATATAGCTTGTGATGTAATAAAGAAGTGGTGTCGGTTTGGGCTCTCTAGTTTATCATGTTTCTCCAACAAAGTGGAAGGTATGGCAAAACAGGTGTTCCTTGGCAAAGGTCACATTTTTAAGGCCGCTATACCGATACTTAGCAGTTCTGGGTTTAAATCCCCAACAGGCCCCATGCAGTGCACTTTTCACCTATTTTCTCACTCGACTCAGGTGAGAATGAGTACTTAGCTTCGGTTAGGGACCACCTCTCGGATGGGACGTAAAGCTGCAGGTCCCGTGATTAGGAAAGCCACACCTCGAGCACGTTACGTCAAAGAACCCACCACACTCATCGAAAAGAGTAGGGGTCCTTCCCCGTGTTATCAAACTTTGATGTCTGGTCTCCGAGATATATCTTGAAAAATGGGATAGTCACCTGCTATGTCAATCATTATAACAATGTGGTAAATCTCAAGATAATAGATAATAGATAAAAGAAATACCATTGCGTAGACCAATTACACAGAAAATCCTGGTGTATGTATGTGAAATGTACTGCTCTATCCACATATGTTCACATATGGATAGTAAATGCTTTATATATGTTTTCTGTGCTCTATGTAGCGTGTTCTATAAAGAAATATATGATCTTTCACAAAGGGCATCAAGCCAAAAACGATAAACAGATATGCGCTGGCTTCTCGCTTATCAACATTTAATGGGTTTTTCCAGTGGTACGATCTATAATATCCATAGAAGTTATGACATTGGTATGCAAGATGCACTGCTGTGTGGCTTGGTATTGGGTGGGCCGACTACTCTAAGTTCGCAGTCAGGGGCTGGATTGCGAGGAGCTTACAATTTGTGGGGATACATTGCAAGGGTTCGTTGCCCTTCAATGGCACGTTTTTAATGGCAAACAAATCCACGCGAATGCAACCGTGTCAACCCAACTCACTTAGGTGTAGGAACTGACACGGTCATCTTACTCGAATATATAATTCAATTTTCTATTATGTGAAGGATAACGCTAACGGCAAAACAATATCATTTTATCACGATCAGGCACTGGAATAAAATGCGGTTTATTTTCATTTCCTGTGACGTCAAAGGCTTGAACACGCTCCCTCGTGTAGTAAAGCTTTGCTATGGCTAAAGATATTTTAGACGAGATTTCCACAACCGTGCGGACGAGTGGCTAGACCAGCGGGCACGAGATTGAGAGGACACGGGTTCGATTCCGCGAGTTGGTGTTCCTCGCAGACGTTGCGTCCCTAGAAAGGGCACTTTACGCGACTTCCACTCAGGTGTGAAATGGGTACCTGATTTCGGTTGGGGAGGTAAAGGGTGGTGGAAGGAAAGGGATGGGCTCAGCCTTCCTACACCATGCCCTAGACACAGTGGATACTAACTCACTGCCCAGGGACGGCCTCAAAAAGACTATGGGACTACCTTTACCTTTACCTTCTCCTTTATGAGTCAAAAGCAACCATGAGCCGTCTGAATTCTAGCCCAAACAAAAAAGGTTTCTCTTGTGATTTTGCATCCACAAGAAAGATTAGCACAATGCTGACCTATTTTGAGTTCCGACATGATCACTTACCGTTAACAAATTGCCCAGACCAGATATCCCCCAGGCAAATGAAGCAGCGTAATAACGTATCCACCCATTCATCTGTTCTTAACCATTTTAATTGACGCTTTTGAGCCGACGCTAGACTTTGATTGAAATCCTGTTCGACTTACAAGATTGCTGCACAAAAGCACGGGTCTTCAATTAAAGTCGTTTTGGGAGCTCAGTATTGCCATACTGACAATACGAGAGTAAGTCAGAATAAAATGCATTTTGTACCATTAGCAGGTTCATTTTTTGTATGACATGAGTTGAAATTTCCTTTACATTTGTGCCAAATTTCAACACATTTCATACACAAATGACCCTGCTATGATAGATATGAATAAACAAAGGTTCAAACAAACAAAGGGTGTTTTATTCTGACTCGTATCTATATATCTGCGCGTGCGTTGGAATAGAGATATAGAAAAGTCAGAACTTGTTGCTAACCCCGTTAGACGTTGATTGAAACCCCGACAGTCTTACAAGATTGTGATACAAAAGCACGGAGCCTCAATCAAAATCGTTTTACAGGCTCAGTATTTAGCTCTTAAGCTTCCCTTATCTATAGGCCTGTGCGTTGGTTTAATATGCGGAATTCAGAGATAGAAATATAGAAATACATGGAACTTTCTGCTGACACCCGTGGACGTTGATTGAAATCCCGGCGGTCTTACAAGGCTGCGATACAAAAGCACGTAGCTTCAATCAATTAAGTCGTTTTGTAGGCTCAGTATTGTCCCACGGACAGTATCTATAGATATATAGATCTGTACGTTGTTTATGCGGAATGCAGATATAGAAATATAGAAATTCATTTATTATTGTCAAATGTAACAGTACATTGCACCGACTCTCAAGGCAGCGTAGCTGATATTGGAGAGTCGACATTTATGGACAGACAGATACCGAGGCAATGGAAATTTACACAACACTAGTTTAAATACAATGCTACAATCAATCAATGAAGATCTGCCTTACTAGAATATAGAATTACTTGGAACTTGATGTTTACCCCGCCAGACGTTGATTGAAATCCCGGCGGTCTTACAAGACTGCGATACAAAAGCACGAGGCTTCAATCAATGTCGCTTTGGAAAGCTAAGTATTGTCATACTGACAGTGTCTATAGAGATATGCATTGGTTATGCGGAATGCAGAAATAGAAATATAGAAAAATTGGAAATTGATGCTGAGTCCGATAGACGTTGATTGAAAATCCCAGCGGTCTTGGAGATTGCTACAAAAAAAGCACGGAACTTCAATTAAAGTTGTTCTGGAATAGATCCGTGCGTAGGTTTTGCGGAATGCAGAAATACGAGTAGAAAATAGAACAATCGAAACTTGATGCTGACTCCAGTAGACGTTGCTTGAAATCCCGGCGGTCTTACAAGATTTCTGCATAAAAGCCCGGGGCTTCAATCAAAATCACATTGGAGGCTCAATATTGTCACTCTGTCCTTATCTATAGGCCTCTGCGTTGGTTCAATTAGCGGAATTTAGATTAAAATGTTTGGAAATCCACTCTAACGAACGTTATTGTTTCAGACTGCGATGAATAAAGAAAAAAAAATGTCTAATAGAGAGAAGATGTTAGGCCCAAATAGGGAGCCACCCACTCACTCTCTTCCCCAAGAGCTATCTACAACTAAAAAAACACGCCCCTAGTATGTTCAGAACAAAAGATATCAAACCCAGAAGTTCTGCTGTAGTAACATTGAAAGACGCTAGGGGGCCATTATCGAACTTGAACTTTGTTTTCCCAACCCCTACCTACCTACAAAATATCTACAAAAGTACATGTCTACAGCTTCTACAGCTGAAGAAAGGAAAGATTGGCCACGGTAAGGTATACATATCTTGCAAATGAAACCCTCTGGTGGCCGATCTTCCCTGGCAGATATTCTCCCAATAACTGACGTAGTTAGTCTGGTAACGTTAGATGCTGTGCTAGGCGACTACGCTGCGATCTAACATTCGTCAGAGAGCTCAACGAATTTCATAGATAAAACAAAACGGATCTTTTTCGCTTTGTCTGGTTTGTTGTCTTTTCAGGACGAGGTTACATGAATCTAATTTAGGTCGGCAGCGAGATCGTTGCTCCGAACTCTACACAACATGAGGTTGTTAAGATCGATCCTGTCGTCGCCAGAATCCGCTTGGGACGACTACTGTCGGCGCCTTTCTCGGAATATCATTCACTGTGTGGTAACTTTATACGAAAAACCTTCAGACTGCTTGGCCTTGCGGCGATCTCATCGGGAAAAGTGCAGTCTGTCTTGATTATCGTCTGAATATGACGTCATGTTATATCTCGGAATGACCCTGCAGCAATGGATGTGCAGTGGATCGTCGTTTGTCGCCTGATACCTCTTTGCTACCGCCACATTTGCGCCGGTGCCCGTAGGGGGTGTAGCCCCGGCCGGGCGGCGCCGTAAGCACACATTTGTCCGGTTCGATCAGATGGGGGTGGCGGGTTGATGCCATTTTTTATTTTTTTGTGGTAGGAATGTTAACTAGCAACAAAGTAAGTCAGAATGTAATACACTTGAGTGTGAATTATTCGGATACAGTACCGGCACATTGATGCTCCAGACATCAGCGAGGTTTCCTTTCTTTAATTTTGTCCCTCGGGTCGCCACTTCCAATTCTTTAAGGGTCCTGCAATATTTTCTCAGTTACTGACACGGAGTATTGCGATTCCTTACTTCAGATATCTTATTCCATGGACAGTTTATTTCGTTGAAATGACAGGGATTTGTACAATCCAAACAACAAACAAAAACACGGTAGTTACTTACGCAATGTTTACTATTGTCATAGTTGTCTTCAGGTTGAGCTAAATAATTACACTGTTTGGGGTAAATTTGCATAATCAATGAGGAACGTTTATAAATCAGCTGCATTCCATTGTAGGACTCTCAAACACATTGCATATGTAACTGAGAAAGAGACGAATATCGATAGATATCAATTATGAAAATTGATACCTACATTGCAAAATTAATGAAATAGTGATGGGTATTTCATTCTTGCAACATTTGGAAGTTAACTAAATGTGGCCATTATTAGACATAAATCTTGCATATGAGGGCCTGGCTTACATCATTTATGAGGAAATGGTACAATGCCATTTGTTGTGAAGACGAGACTTTCATACATTGGACAACTTGTGTTATTTGGGTAGAGAAGGTGATCAGCTGATATAATTCATGCAAGTGAGGTCCTTACTTGCATGTGGGCTAAAAAACGAAAACATTAACAAAGACCACCGTCGCCATGGCAACGTCTTTTTATGATGCCAATCTTGTTGAATTGTTGAGGAAAGATATACGGTGTTCAAATATCCTCCTATAATTAACGAATGGTCCCCTGAACGTCTGTCGCCGTGAGCTATCACCATGCGTGTCACCGAGCGCGCTCTTGGACGCACACAACCGTATCCCATAGCAACCGGAGCCATAACTTCGTTATACGAGAAGTATTCGCCGGTCTGAGACGTCTGCGTTCAATACCGGGTTGTGGAGGGGTCAGACAGTGTCCCTATGTAGCTGGGAGCAAGGACGTAAACCTGAGGATGACTCCATGTTCGTCTACTCTCCAAGCAGAGGAGTGGGTCCGGTTGGTTTTGACGTGTTTTGAAACATGACAAAGTAGAAAGCCCGACAAAAACGCCTAAAACACGTCAAAAAACCGGATCCACTCCTCTGCTTGGAGAGTTATGTTCGTCTAGAGGGTTGGTTGGCAACTTTTTACAAGCGTGACTAGCCAGAAAGGATGAAAATCTTTTTACAGACATTTTACAGAAGAGGGGACATAACGTATTTGATCCATGAATAGTTTGAGGTTGGTAGTTCAATTCAATATACGCCAAAAACAGTTACTCAAGAAATAGTTACTCAAATCTGGTTCTCCCAGTTCCTTTCCTTTCCTTCAGTCACTGGCGAAAGATAGCGGATGCTGTCTGAAACGTTTGTCTATTCGGTTGCTTGAGTAACTATTTCTATGCGTATCTTATTACCTGTATGTCTATCCTTAATCAAATCGAAACTCAAATTCGTGATTCAATATAGTTTTCTTACTTACACAACCTTGTTTTCTTCTCTAAAATCGTCTTTAGAGAAGGAAACAAGGTTGTGTAAGTGAGAAAACTATATTGAATCACGAATTTGAGTTTCGAAGGTTTCATAGATTCAAATGTAAGATACCAAATATACCAATACCGCTAGCTTTAGTAGGCTAAAGGTATCAATGCAGCTGCAGGTTCATTTTCATCACAAGATTCTTCTGAGCAAACGATCGATGGTCTTGCAGCCTCAAGACTTTGTCCAGGGCGTTTTGGTCATTCGATGCAACTCCCAGTCAATTCTCGGCGGGAGAATCTGACCTTCGCCCACCTCGCAAATTAAAGATAAACGTTAAGAGTCAGTCACCAGACTTTATCGATCTTTAACAGAGATATCGGCTGATATTGGCTCAACTGGGCAAATTACTTCCAATCCTTTCCCCTCCTTTTCGCCAATTACACAAAACCTCTTACCTCGGCGCAAATTCTATTGTTGGTTGTAGCGGAACGAACGACCTTGTCCAATATTTCATCTCGGTTCGATCAAAGAGGGTGATCCGAAGGTCAAGCGGTAATAAGATTGTGCAATGGCGTCTGTTGGCTTTCGTTCTGACGCTTCAAATCTATCCTTGACCCGTCACCTTCATTGTGTCACCCCTCCGTACATGTGGGAGATGGTAGCGCCCATGAAGCGATTAGCCCCGCGAATGTTTTATTCTTCCAGTGTCGCGACAAATTTTGGCCCCTACTCTTGATATGTGCCCCAACACTGCTTGGGGTTTTTCAGTATACCCGAGGGGAGAGAAGTTCGTCACACAGACTGCGAAGTCTGAGAGGATAGACTTTGGAAGGAGGAGTCGCGCTGTGGAGGCCCACCCTACCACTAGCCCTAATACTGAAGGTAGTCATATAGCCCTTTTGAGGCCGTAGGGAAATAGGTTGTTATCCACTGTGTCTATGACAAGGTATTGGAAGGCGGAGCCCAACCATCTCCCACCGCCTTTTACCTCCCCGACCGAAGTCAGGTACCCGTTTGTACACCTGGGTGGAGCAAGAATAATCGTGTAAAGTGCCTTTCACCAAGTCTAGCCAGGAATTTCAAGAATCAAACCCGTAACCTCTCGATTTTGTGTTCCCTAGCCTAGCCCTTCGGTCGTTTGACGCCGCTGGTGCCCTAATCTTAACCCTTATTCCACGCACGCGCACTTTCCCACGGAGCGAAAATCTTGCGGGGCAGGAATGTGTCGCGACACCGGGTGCGTTAGCCCTGCGCGAGGCGTGCTCCCGGGGCGCCGCACGGTGTGTGTGTAGTGTAGTACGTACATCAGGATGCGGCAGTTCCGAGCAGCTGGCACAACCGCCGCCACCACCTGATCACCTGTCAACATGAACCTAGGCTTCCACCG